>NW_024090537.1:0-30166 GCF_014356525.2 Nilaparvata lugens
CAGTAGGGCCGATTCTGTACCTTCTATAGAGGATAGCTGATACCGTTAATATATCAGATCTGATATCAACTGTTCATTCTTGTTGAAAATAATTAATTATATTTCATTTGGGATTCCATCCCTTCCAGTTAGGCCGCAACTCCACCTCAGCATCTTCATTTCAGTGACCTCCAGTCTGTGTTCATGGGCTTTCTTAACTGCCCAGGCCTCCGCTCCGTATGTCAACGCGGGCCGCACGACATGACTGTTTTATAGATTTTGCCTTTAAGTTTTTCATTCCTTCTATCACAAAGTATTGCAGTCATTTTCCTCCAATTCATCAATTAATTTACTAGATGTGCTATTTCGTTGGCCTGTTCTCCGTCTGCATCAAAGGTTTGACCAGCTAATAAGAGTATAGAAACTCTAACCTGTACTAAACATGATTATTTCAAGTATGCATTGTGATGATCTATGAATTAATTTCTATTATACATTATTCATTATCTCATTTCCATTTTCATATGATGTGTCTGATAATTCGTGAACTGTGATTCCATTCATTCATCTGTGAATTTATTATATTGTCATCCAATTTATCTATGTTCTGTTACAGGCTCTGAAAATTCATGAAATGGAACAAATTATTTGGACAAGACACTAGAAAAATTCTACTCAGTCGGTTTGTAATCATACCTCAAGAAACTTGCGAGATCTTCGTCTGCACTGCACTAGCATTTCAGGTAATTATCCAACTAGCCTACTATTTTGTATTCATTTCAGTGACAAATATTCATTTGTACCGTAATGAATAAATGAATATCACAACTGAAATAGAGAGCAAATCTTTGTTTAGGAGGAAATTAAAAGACTCGAATAGTGCTTTTACAGTGCTACAGAACTTTTCGAATCAAGACAAGTTGAACTCATGATTGCTGTGTTCAGAAATAAATGTATTAATACAACGTTATATGTTTGCTACTTTATTGTATATGACAATTGTAAATATTGGTGACATACTCAGTTATGCAGAAATAAAGGTTATAATTATTATTAAATGCGTCCGTTCTTTAGACCTCACCGCTCGGTGAGTGGTACCATAGATATAGATAGCATAATTAGAAGTGCCATAGTAGAGGGCGTCTATGTGACGCTGGTAGTCTCTCATACTGTGCCGTTCTTACAATCTCACCCGTCCAAAACAGTAATAATTGACAGTAGTCGACAGTAGAACTTCCGTCAGGAACTCCACACTAATAAAAAGCCATTCGTATATTTAATACTGTATACTATAATAATATACTACCGTTTGTATGTGTTTCGTATGACAAAAGTGTGTGAAGGAATGTCTAAAACTTGGGAATTCCAGTCGCGATGCAAATCATTCATTCATTCACTATTATAATTTTTACCACACTTTCAGCCATTGGTGATAAGATGCTAAAACAACCATGCCATTGGCGGTATTCGAACCCACAACCAGCACAACGCAGCCATAGCAGCTGCTTTAGGCCGGATTGTATTTTTAATTATTTAAAAACTATTTAAACAATAGATACCAAATCCTCAAAATTGCTAATAAAACCAGCCTTGATTATAGTCTTGCACAGGGAACAGTCCTGTCTCCGATTCTCTTCCTAATCTACATGAATGATCTTCCCAAGTTAGAATTAAAAAATGGAGTGTCAATCGCTTTTGCCGATGACACTTGATTGTTATTCAAGGGAGCAAATTGGGAGATACTAAGAAAGCAGCAGAATCCGGGCTCAAATAGTGAAAACCTGGTTCTACTTCTTCCTCACCCCCTGTTTCTCTTCCCGATATTTTCAATGCTGTTAGTTAACATACTAAGTTGCATGTTATCCCTTTATGATTTTCTTGCATTATTGTTAGTCATTGAACACTCAGCATCTGTGCTCAGGTTTTTTCAAACCTTGCAGGGACTTGGTTTAATATATCTATATTATTTATCCTATTTGATGGAATTCATTTTTCATTTTATATTGTATTTTAGTTTATTATAATCATTGTTATTGTAATTATGTTTTTGGGAAAAATGAAGATTTGATTTGATTTGCAGTCGTCGCCGCCGCACCACGATCACTCGGCGGCATCCACATCTAGTGGTGGTGGATCTACATGCAAGGAGCATGCGCACTACCACTGGATGTGATGCTGGATGAGTTGGGCAACCTCGCCGCTCCAGTACCAACTGCCCGACCAGGTGTTGCTAACCATATTCGGCTACTTGCTGTCGGTTTCAGGGCATCAGCTCTGGTAAGTAGCAATTAACAATATTATCTGTGGTTTTATTGAATTATAATGTCGCATCCACACTATCGCCCAAGTGCGTACTAATGACGACGACCGCGAGAGTGTGGATTGGTGGTTTGCCAGTGCTGGCCTTGGTTGGCCTACGCTGGGCTGGCCGACGCTGGCCGACGTTGGTCCAATATGTAGCTACAACAGCTGAAACCATACAGGCTATACCTTACTATCATTCTCTAACTTATTGACTTGGACTCTTCAGGTATTATGTGTGTAGGTGTTGTGATCGAATTCCCATCTATAGCCCAGTCAATAAAGGCTTTTTCGATCCGAAAATTAAATAAAAGCTGAATCTTCTACCATCGATAGAACCCTCCCAGAGGGTCATTCTCCCAAAAGTCCCAAGAAATCCCCTTGGAGCTTTCCCCCCTAGCACCCCTCAAAGTTGAAAAATGCAGGTAATCACGGAAAATCAATTATCTCTGTACCCATTGATCGGAAACAGCTCTATTATATGCCATTCGATTCGTTACATTATGGACTACAATATTAGTTATATTCATTTTTTCAATAAAATAACAGTTTTCTTGATAAAATAATATATATGTAAAAATTTAGGGGGTTTGCGATTTGATTTTTTTGTTTTCTTCGATTAACTTCGAAGCAAGTAGTTTTAAAGAAAAATGAGCCGAATAATTAATGTAGCCACTCTCATTGCAAATCCATTGATGTATATTGTTATGTATTTGCGATTCGATTTGACGCCGTGGAAGGGGAAACAGTCGACGCGGAACGGCGCGGCTGACTCTCTTAGCCATAGTAAACAGCAAACTGGAAATCAATTATCTCTGTAACCATTAATCGGAAAAAAATCTATCATATGCCATTCGATTCGTTAAATTAAGGACTACAATATTAGTCGGATTCATTTCCTCAATAAATCGAACAGTTTCCTTAATAAAATAATATAATGTAAAAATTTAGGGGTTTTTCGATTTGATTTTTTTGTTTTCTCCGATTAACTTCGAAGCAAGTAGTTTTAAAGAACAATGTGACGAATAATTATTGTAGCCACATTCATTGCGAATCCATTGATGTATATTGTTATGTATTTGCGATTCAAGTTGACGCTGTGGAAGGGGAAACAGCCGACGCGGCTGACTCCCTTCACCATAGTAAACAGAATAATACTGCTGTCTACATTGCATCTCATTTACAGTATGGCGCTCGAAACAATCAATTTTGTCTATTGTTTTGACATGCGCTGTATATAGATTTTCACTTTTCAATACTCTTAAAAAATATTACAATTTTCTTGATAAAACCATGCTCATGATAAAAATCAGGATTTCGTTGTTTTCTGACAGAATTTATTATATTAATTTGAAGTGTGCCTTCTCCATACGAGTCAGAGGTAACACAATTTGATAACTCTAGTTTCAGATATTGATGTTTTTCAACGAAGTTTCATGATATATTATGTGTCCGACTCCTTCATCTTATCCTTATTTTGTGAAAAATGAAGATTCAAAATTTATTTTCGTAGCTTTTCTTGTGTTTTAACTTGTTTCATCACTCTTTATAATTTAAACACTGATAATGGAATGAATATCATCAGATCACGTGAACAAAAAAATTTTCAAGCTGAAAGTAGATCAATTTGTTGCACATTCGGTTCAAATATTAACAAATGTTACCAATATTATACATATAGTGAGAACGAATTATTCTGAAGCTTACTATTCTCACTGAACATGAAGAGGCAATACCAAGCCAGAATCGCAGTTCCGTTCAAATCATTATTATCAGAGCTTTCAAATTGATGCTATGTAACTATGGATGTTATCCCCATCTCACAATTTCCCTATTTATCCTTATCCTGATTCAGAATAAAGTAGTTGATCTCTATAATCACAAAAATCAATGTACAGTACCTATAATAAATAGTAAAAATAACAAAATTTCTAGTAATAATGCAACTTTTTCTAGGTATGAATTTCAAGGCTCATAAAATGACTTTTTCTCAATCACAGGCAGAAATTCCAATGATTATCATAATAGTAATTTAATGAAAATTGTTTATATTGTACATTGTTCGACGTAAGATAAGCTACATCTTTAAGGTAATCAACGTATTTAGGATTATCATGTTTATGAATGAAAGCGAGACTGTGATAGAAGATTGGTTAAACTGAAATATAAACATTATAGACAATCATATTTCTGTTCAAGTATTATTATAAATGATAGTATCAAGCCGTAATGAATTGAGCAACTGAATTTCAAAGTTACTATCCACTGTTCAAATCGCACTGTGATTTCCTTTTACTTCCAAATGGATTGAATTGCCTCACTCTTCAACGTAACAATTATTGTAAAAAAACCAGTGGAATGTGAACGTCATCCAAATAGCATTTGAATTTCAATTTTCAGATCATGAAATTCATAAAAAACTAATTCTTGAGATGAATTGCAAACAGTGCAAGTAACATTGATACAAAGCGATACAATGAAAGTCAACATCGATTAATTTAATATTGGACTTATCAAATTTATATTATTTATAAATCTTATAAAATGTAAAACCAACATTTTAAATTTTCTCTACTGGAGCAAAACATCGATAGAAAATAAAGAAGAGCCCATCATAAGCACAATATACTTGTGTACTAGAATTCACTTGAACTAACTCATCACTTCAACCCTTCAATGATCACAATGAACTAGAATGGTATAAAAACCATGGAATTGATAATCAGGTACATTTTTCAAATAGCTTCACCCAACTAAATCTGTGAATGCTAAGTCATAAGAAATCATGTTCAATAGATTCAATTTGAATGCTTCAAATAGAAAATGATCTATTCTTTTGGTGCCCTAATCAAAATCAATTTCAATCAACATTAATCGACATAAAGAAAAGCTTCTGCCAACCTTGTATAGTGAATGACAAGATGCGAGTGGAGGTGAAAAATCGATATGTTAACAAAAATAATAGAAGATGATGAATCGTCTTTCAATTAATCTTATACGGTAGGGTACTTTGTGGTTAAATGTGAAACACTTTCATGATTTTCCTACCTTTTATGCATGCTTACTCTTCCTTAATTTGTATGTTTGCATGGCTTTCATCTTTAGAATCTACTGAATTTTCATATTGGACTGTCTAAATAATCTAGATTCAACTAGTAAGAACGGAAGATAAGCTACTTTACAGAGAGAATCATAGAAAGTTTCGACTCAACAAGCCCAATGTATAATTTTTTTATGCCTCAGCCGTCATATATATTTGGCTCAACTGAAGGTATATTATCAACCTGGCTTGAAGAATATTAACTGTAGAAAACAGCAAACACTGCACGCTATGATTTTTCAGGAAATTGCCACTGTTAACACTATTGTAATCTATGATTTATCTCAGTTTTTGACATAGCTTATGATAAATTTTAGCATAGAATTATGATCATACACACATATTTTGAATATGTATTATATTATGTAATAGTATGAATATTTTATCGGTTGCAAACAATATCTTTGTCTGTCATAGAATGCATGATTTAGCACATCTATAACAACAAAATGATTTTAGAGAATTTAGAGAATTAAAATGTGAAAAATTAGTTTCATCGCATGTCAAAACAATAGACAAAATTGATTGTTTCGAGCGCCATAGTGTGAATAAGATGCAACTTAGAAAGCAGTAGGCCTACTACTGTATTTTACTGTTTACTATGGTGAAGAGAGTCAGCCACGCCATACCGCGTCGACTGTTTCCCCTTCCACAGCGTCAAATCGAATCGCAAATGAATAACAATATACATCAATGGATTCGCAATGAATGTGGCTACATTAATTATTTGTCTAATTTTCTTTAGATTATTTGCTTCGAAGTTAATCGGAAAAAACAAAAATCAAATCGAAAAATCCCTAAATTTTTACGTATATATTATTTTATCAAGGAAACTGTTTGTATTGAGGAAATGAATACGAATAATATTACAATCCATAATGTAACGAATCGAATGGCATATGATAGATTTTTTTCCGATTAATGGTTACAGAGAGAATTGATTTCCAGTTTGCTGTTTACTATGGCTAAGAGAGTCAGCCGCGCCGTTCCGCGTCGACTGTGTCCCCTTCCACGGCGTAAATCGAATCGCAAATACATAACAATATACATCAATGTATTTGCAATAAGAGTGGCTACATTAATTATTCGGCTCATTTTTCTTTAAAACTACTTGCTTCAAAGTTAATCGAAGAAAACAAAAAAATCAAATCGCAAACCCCTAAATTTTTACATATATATTATTTTATCAAGAAAACTGTTAATTTTATTGAAAAAACGAATATAACTAATATTGTAGTCCATAATGTATCGAATCGAATGGCATATAATAGAACTGTTTCCGATCAATGGTTACAGAGATAATTTATTTCCCGTGTTTACCTGCATTTTTCATGTTTTAGGGGGTTAGGGCGGAAAGCTCCAAGGGGATTTTTTGGGACTTTTGGGAGAATGACCCTCTGGGAGGGTTCTATCGATGGTGGGAAATTCAGCTTTTATTTAATTTTCGGATCGAAACTGCTTTTTTGGACATTCATTGACTGGGCTACTAGTTAACCCTGTTGTCAATCTTCGGGGTGATTTACAGTATTTAATTTGGATTACTGTTTAGTAATAATCATTCATTATTTAGCATTTGAATAAAATGCAATTTCTCATGAATTTTCATCTGTAGACTGGCTGGCCGCTATGGCTTCGAATAAAATGAGCGCTGCTATCCAGAGATTGTCAGTTTGGTGTAAGCGTGAGCATACCTGACGCTGACTAGCAATTAGGGTTCGATTCCCGGGCTGGCAAATAATTTCTAGATAGTAGCTCTCATCGAAGTTCCATCCAGCTGTTAACCCTGTTGTCAATATGTGCAGTAGCACAAGTATTCGGGGTGATTTACAGCATTTAATTTGGATTTTCGTTTAGTAATAACTATTCATTAATTAGCATTTGAATAAATGCAATTTGTCATTAATTCCCATCCAGCTGTATATACCGTACTCATGGATGAATATAATAATATATAGCCTATCTATAGATATCTATCTATGTGAAGGCCATCTCACACCGCCGTAGCGTAGCTTGTAATACGTTTTTGAAAAACGTAGCCGACATATTTCCTAATGTTAGCCAATCTGTCCATTTGAATCTGGCATGGCATAATAATAATATTCGTATGGCTTTTATTGGTGGGGAGTTCCTGACGGAAGTTTCTCCTCGCCTGAATATATATCATTTAAGCCGTCAATGGGCCTCACGACTGTCATACTTCAGCCGTGACCGACAGTTTAACGTGCCCATCCAATTTAACTTGAGGAGATAGAACAGCTACGTCTTCCGAAGACTTATTTCAATAGGCATTTTACGAGGTGTTTCCTAAGCGACGGCTCTACGATTCTACCCGAGCGACATTGTAGGCTAGTCTATAAGTCGGCAGGTCAGGATTGGTTGGTTGCTCCGTTTGGGTTGCTGCTAGTGAGGTCCACGTTATAATTGCACTAGAAAACAAAGAAAACAGCGTTGCCAGAGGATAGCTGCTGTTACTGCTATAGGCCTATCTCATGTCATATTAACAACTGTTCATTCTTGTTTAAAATAATCAATTATGTTTTATTCGTCAAGGAAATACACATTCCAATGATTAAACAATAGGTGATAAAATTTGATTATTCATTTATTTTTCTAAACACTATAATCATAATATAATTATGACGATGGAGAAAGAACTAGGAAGAGCCTGTACCATTTCTCTTCCAAATTTTGATAGAAAGTTGATGTTTTCCAAAGAAATAATTGAGATTAAATATTTTGTTCAGCAATTATATTATTCTATATTGTTAAAACACGATCTGGCGACGTTGAGGAGCTAGAGAAGGATAGAGAAGGATCTGCTTTGTCGAATGATAGACACGGTTGGCAATACCAATGTTAATTAATAATACTGCCATTATAACGTGGACCTCATGTATGTAAATTGTTATGTATTTTTTATTTCTGCACTTTTTTGTAATTGATTTGAAATCCAGGTTATATGCTTCTTTTATTAAAATGTTTATATTGTTTTGATCAAAAGGCAAGTACATTGATTCGGATTTGTTTCAGTAATTGACCGCAGTGTCTTTTATATTATCTGTTTCAGTTGGGGCAAACTGAGCCGCTTCGGCGAGCGGGCCAATAATTTCAACATTGTTTCAATTCCAAGTTGATTGTTTTGAATTAATATAGTCTACTGTTACAGAGAGACTATGCCTTTTGAAAATATAAACGGTTACCTGATAAGTACCTTAATTTGTGTTATGAAATATGATTGATATCCAACTATTTAATAAATTTCTCAATTTGAAAGATTCAAATGATATTATTTCGATTATTTACTTGCCCACCAAGTGCAGTTTTCTCGGTGAAAGCTTAAACCGAATTGGATCAGCTGGTGTGTTTTAATATCAATTAAACTTAACATGGATTTAATTCATATTAAGCCGACATTTGGTTCAAACTGGTACTGTGAAAACGGCTTTTAAATCGTTAGAATTATTCAAGTAATTAGTATGGTGATTATTATCATAGAAAAAATATATCATAAGAAGATAACCCTATGGTATAGATTGTTTATGTTTCATTGTGCGTTTTAAAACAGTAAAGAAAAAAGTATCTCAGGTTTGGCTGAAATTTGCACCATAGATGAAGCTTTATCTGAGAAATGTCTGAGCCAAATTTGGCACCCCCAGCTACTATACAGGGTGAGTTATGCAGCTTCAAACGTAAAATTTGCAAATTTTCAAACGGTGAGGAATTTTGCAAATCGGATTCCAGATTCATGTTCCTCTCATCAAAGAGCATAAGGTCACGAAGTTAGAGCGATTTTGATTTTTCACAAAAAAATTAGATAAACCATGGATTTTATGAAAAATGCGAATGTGCCAGATTCGGTTGATATTCGAACTATGGAAAGAGGTTGACTCAACAAGTGATAGATAAATGTCTTTTATTTTCATTTTATAACATTACAAATGATGTGGGCGAAGTTGAGGCAATAAGAGCCCCCCTCTTCCACTTGACCCACAAGTATGGGTCTGTTTGTGTAAATGGCAGAAGATAAGAAAAGATTCATTGAACAATTGACAAGTTTACTTGATAGAATACTTGACAATTATATAGTCTAAAATAAGAACTTAGTCAAAAATAACAGATTAAACTAGCTGACGTACAAACAACTCTAAAGTAATTTTTCACTAAGTTACCAAGAGGGATTATTAACTATGGAATGAGAAAGAAATCAATAAAAATGCTTACTTTCTTGATCAGATTTATTATAGTTTTTAGTATAAAAGATTTTTTTTCAAAGAGCAAAGAATAAAGAGTTAACCTGATTTCAAAATCTCAGTCCAAGTAAACTGAAGATCAGTAGTAAATTATACAAGAAAATTTACAATAATCAAAAATATAATAGCTGTAAATTCTGCTCAAAATAAGATCTAGTTGCACGAAATTTGTTTAATAACTGATTAAATTATTAGATTTTTCTGTATTAGCTGTTATGCTACTATAGCGGTGACTGAGGACTCTATAGATTTGTTTCTATAAGTATTTCAGAAGAAGTTGCTGTTGTGGGCTGTACAACTCGCTTTCCTGATAGATTTCCCTTTAAGAATCTGATCTGTTTCATTTTCATGATGGCCTATGGGCTATGTGAGATAATGGGATGATGTTCCAGTAATTTAACCATAACTATTGAACGGTTCATCAGAGCCTTATTTTGTAGCAAACGTTGTTGTAGAATATAACATTTTTCTCATCATCATATACCGTAGTTGAAAATTTTGTCACTGCAATTAATAAATTCAAACTGAGAGATTTAATGCTTCAAAAAAAGCAGGACCGCATCTCTAGTAGAATTTTCCCTAGTTTTTATATCTCTAACTTTTGTTAGCTTCATAGTAGCTTTGTACGCATGAGGACCTTTTTTGTATAATATCAAATTGACTGTTGAGTAACAAGTTCTAATTACTAACTAAAGTCAAGAGTAAAGAGCTATTTTATTCGATTTTCAATATAATCATTATATACCGTAGTTAGTAGGTATAGCATAAAGTTTACTTTAGTTCTGTTCATAGATAGCATACAGCTTTTGAATTTGCCGGTTGATAACCTAGTTTGAATTTGCCGGTGAGCCAACATGATAATGATGTTTCAAAACCTTTTGAATAATATAGAATGAAGAGTGAATCTTTTTATGAATAATTCTTTCAAACGTAATAAAGACATTAATCTATAGTTATAAAATTCCTTATCTATAAAAAATCATTTGAGAACCATTGAATGTCGATATTTTTTCCAAATGTTTCAATCAAAAGTACTTATATATATTCCCAACTTTTCAATGAATAATGGTATAAATCAACTAGAAAATATATTTGAAACTTTTAAAATAATTATTTGAATATCATAATTCTAATTTGATGATAGATATACTTAATTATTTTCTATTATTTTTTTGCGTTGTGTAGTGGTACGGCTGGCTACCTGCTGTTGAAGCTAATCAGCTGTTTGATGTTCATTATTTTTTTCAACTATGAATTGCGTTAATAGTGCTTCCAATAAACAGGATAATTTGATACATCAGAGAAATAATTTAAATATTTTATTTGAACGTATCAATTGTTAATACATAATTATTTTTTCATTATTATTTTGCGGTGTGTAGTGGTACAGCTGGTTACCAAAATCCGTCTCCATCGAGGTCAGTTACGTTGCAAGCACGCGTTGCATTTTTACCTCCTGTGTTCTTCTGAAACCCTGGTATTGGTTTTTGATTTTCCTATCTCTCCAATGTTAAATTTTTGGTTCAAGTGATACAGAATGACGTCAGGGTGATACAGAGATACAGAACGGCGTCCATCTTTGATTTGATACAGATATTATCATCTCTACAGAGGATGAAATCCATAAATAAATATTATTTGAATAATTCTCTATTATATCAGTGTTTAATGATATTTAGATAGTTTTTAATATTGGTTTCAATTGACCTACAGATTTTTTGGTTATTTTTTTTTTGACTGAAAATTGTACTCAACTCAAAATGAATTGAGGTTATGAAAATATTAACCATCGATAACCAATTTTTGGAATTTTTAGTCTGAATCTAAATTTAAAAGAGGAATAGGACAGTTTTTATCTCATCTCTCCGATCATTTTGATTTAAATTATATGTGGAAATAATTAAAGAATGAAACTGTTAATTTGGTAAACAGATACAGGAATTTGGAGGTTAGCCTATTTATATTTAGCATATTTTCCTAGTTTTATCCCAACCTAGCAAATAATAACAGTTTAGCTTGTTAGAACGACAACTTGGTAAGTACCGGTAAACCTAATGATAAATCTATAATGTAATAATGGAAAGAATCGGCTTGTACACGTAGGGGATAGGATATTTTTCAATGACGCATCATCCCCAGGAGACGTCTCCACCGTTCAGCTGCTTTTGTGATAATGCATATTATAATTTGAATGAATTTATGATTGATTATTTAAATTTTTATTGAAAGTGGTCACTGTTTTATTTGCCATTCGAATAGTTGTTCTGTAATTATGTGTATTGAATACAATGAATGAAACAGAAGGTATTGGAGGTATCTCCAATAGGTCGAGTTTGTGAAGTTTTCAGTTAGTCCCTAGCAAAGCACGGGTTACCTGCTGTTGGTAATATTTTGTTTTTTTATTTGACCACTCTACAGTAAGATTGTACACAATAATAATATCGTGGGTCTGTTTTTGCAGTTGCTTGGTATGGATTGTAAGACACAGAAGAAGACGCATTTAGATGTTTTTGGATCTTGAATCTTGATGCTCACAGAAAAGCAAGTCAACCAGACAGGTGAGTCACACAACATTAGTATACTTTTACTCAAGTAGGCCTATACTTACTTAGTTACTTACAACTTAATAGTTGCTACAATACTCTTTTCTGGCTATCAAGTTTGTCAGTGGCTCAATTCAGGGCAGTATTCCACCACCAATTCAATTCAATACTAGCAGATAACCCGTGCACCGCAATGGGCTAATTAAAAATTTAACAGACTTAAAACTTGACCTACCTTAATCTTGGAGAATAAGCTAATAGGCTAATATTCTTTTATATTAAAAGAATTAATATAACCATCCACGGTGAATAATTAATAATCTATATGCAAATTGTCAAGTTAATCAGTCCAGTAGTTGAGGCGTAATGCTTGATACTTGTAGATATCCCACTAGTAGCGCGACAGCGCCGTGGTCGTCCCTGCGGAACACACCGTCATCATAGAATTCGTGCAGGCTATAGTAAGGCTTTTGTTGTAAGTGTCTCTTCTGGAGGTCCTTGAAGGTGCCTATGCTTTTGATATTTTTTATTTCTTCTTCTGGGAGATGGTTGTAAATCCTGCTGCATCTGGTTGTAAATCTGGGCCCCTCTTGCGCCAGTCCAGTTCTCACTGTCAGTATATGGGTGTCATTATGTCGTCTTGTGTTGTATCCATGTATATGTTGGTTCCGTTGGAAATAATCCGGTCTTCTTTCAACCATCAGAGCTGATTCAAAGACAAGGGAGTGTTAGTATTCCAGTCTCAAAAAATAAAGTTTTGCAATGTGCCAGGTAGTTCTCATTGTTTATAATTCTAACGATCCTTTTCTGTAGGTGAAGAAGCATGATTTTTTCAAGTATGCATTGTGATGATCTATGAATTTCTATTATGCATTATTCATTATCTCATTTCTATTTTCATATGATGCGTCTGATAATTGGTGAACTGTGATTCCATTCATTCATCTGTGAATTTCTTATTTTTTCATCTAATTTATCTATGTTCTATTACAGGCTCTGAAAATTGATGAAATGGAACAAATTATTTGGACAAGACACTAGAAAAATTCTACTCGGTCGGTTTTGAAATCATACCTCAAGAAACTTGCGGGATCTTCGTCTGCACTGCACTAGCATTTCAGGTAACTATCCGAATAGCCTACTATTTTGTATTCATTTCAGTGACAAATATTCATTTGTACCGTAAATGAATAAATGAATATCACAACTGAAATAGAGAGCAAACCTTTGTTTAGGAGGAAATTAAAAGACTCGAATAGTGCTTTTACAGTGCTACAGAACTTTTCGAATCAAGACAAGTTGAACTCATGATTGCTGTGTTCAGAAATAAAAGTATTAATTCAACATCATATCTATGCTACTTTATTGTATATAACAATTGTAAATATATGATTGTTATGGTGACTTACTCAGTTATGTACATGCAGAAATTAAGCATATTTTTAATAACACAGTGTTATGATGTGGCAATTTAATATCTGGGTAGAATGGATCCCTGCAAGCCATTTTTTAAAAATATACAGCAATTTGACTCTTCACTGTTTATTAATGCTGCAGGCTCTTACTTTTCAAAGATATCTTGAATATATTAGATCTAATAAGCGATCTACATGAGCACTTTACTAGAGAGTGTATTCAAGTTGATACCGGTCAGGCTTTTTATTTTAGGGAGCTTCCTCCATCTAGGGATCTAGGGTCTCTAAAGCCTGATGTTTTTGCATATATGTCCTGCATATATAGTATATAGATAAACGTGACGTGTGGTTAATGTGGTAATTTGTTGTTTGCAGGGTTTGTTGGAGGCGAACGACATCCACAACAATGGGATAGCGGGGTTCGGGCGCCAACCCGACAGTGACAGTGGTGCACTGCGAGATCCACCACGGACAGACGGGTGGCTTGTACGGGCTCGGCCAGTTCATCGACAACCGCATCCATTCCCACAGCAACCCCACCGCAACGAGATCTACAACGGCCATCAGGGTGGCGTCTTCATCTTGGGCGAAGGCCGCGGCTTGATCGAGCATAACAATATCTATGGTGAGTGAATTGCAAACATCACTATGTTATGCCTAGTCCTCAGTCGCTGGCCCGCGTTGGTCTTGCCATCTACACTGCAATGTGGCCAGTGCCCAATCAAGGCCAGCGTCAAACAATACATGCACAATGGAAACTCGGCTAGAATCGTGACGTCAAAATCCGCCATCTTGAAAGAAAGCCAATCTAGCCAGTGCCGCCCAGAGTGGCAATGATTTAGCCAGTTCTTCTGTCCTATTACATCAGCTGTTCAACTTTGTCGCCTTGACAAAATGTAGCTTGTATCAGAATTTATAAGAGTTTTTCCAATCACTTGATAAATCAAAATTATTCATTATATCACAAATATTTTATTCGATAATTTATTAGATACTCATTTACACAGAAAAATCAGCAAAACAAACGACAAAACAGGCATTGGTTGACTAGTGTGGATGGGTGGTTTGGCCTTCATTGGCCTACGGTGGGGGCTGGCCTCCGCTCGAGAAAAATTGGAGCGATGGCCAATGAAGGCCAGCGCTGGCAAACTACCCATCGACACACTGGCGGTGGTCATCATTGGGCCAACATGTGGCTGCGGCATAAGGACCCTTATTACTGCCTTGGCGGCTCCACCGGTTTATTACCGCGTGTCAGCGCGTTCTACTGACTGCTACAAGTCACCACCAGGTTTCTAGTGGTCGGTGATATCTGTATTCGCCTCACTTGTTTGTGCTGTCCACGTTGGCAGCAGATGATGTCGAATCGATGACATGAATCATTTTGTAGTGGGATAGCACTAGGTGAACTAGAGACTCGACTGCACTGGATATAGAGTGCTGTCTTTGAGTCTTTCAACCCGGCTCACCCTGAGGGTTGAAGGTTGGGGCCGGCAACGATAAGATAGCCTTGGATGCAGTAGCTAGATTTTAGGAGTTGATAAGTGACGTCGTTCGGCCCCTCGAAATAAACTCCTAATAGCCTCTCTTATTTGGAAAGTCCAGAAAGTTGGTTATGTATTATAATTTAAACCATTTATTCATTAATGCTCATGTTTTCCTAGTTTTATCCCAACCTAGCAAATAATAACAGTTTAGTTTGTTGAAACATCAACTTGATAAATAGCCTACTTCTAATGATAAATCTATAATATAATAAAGGAAGGAATCGGCTTATACATGTTGGGGATAGGAAATACACAAACGACGCATCATCACGTCTCAACTACTCAACTGATTAACTTGAAATGTTGCTTATAGATTCTTTATTTACTGAGGATGGTTATAGGCCTTTTTTAAATCGTTCAAGATCTCAGTAGGTAGATTTTGTAAAGTTTTCAGTTGCCAGGGTTCACGGGTTACACCTGCTAATGGACAATTATTTGCTCTTTAAATATGAGTGCTCTACAGTAAGATTGTAAACTTTAATTATATGTGTCTGTTTTTGCAGTGACTCAATGTGGATTGTGAAGACACAGAAGGGGACGCATTTGGATCTTGAATCATGAATGTTGAATCTTGATGCTCACAGAAAAGGAAGTCAACCAGACAGGTGGGACACACAACTTAAGTTACTTATTCTCAGTTATAATTAAGTATACTTACTTCTTACTAAGTTAATAGCTACTTACGTACAACTTAATAGTTGCTACAGTACCCTTTTCTGGCTATCAAGTTTGTTAGTGGCTCAATTCAGGGCAGTATTTTATCACCAACTCTATGTAATATATCTATTTTGATGATCTGGTAGTATCCGAATCGAAATACTTCTACTACTAATTGAAAAATTGCACTATAGTGTTCGATTTTGATGACACTACAGTCTAAATTTTGAATAATAGTTATTAAAAACTATTACCCACGTTTAGAGCGCTTTCGATTTTCAAATCCATTTTTAACACACATTAATAACTATTATTCAAAAATTGGACTGTAGTGTCGTCAAAAATACGAGTAGATCAAAATTGAATTATCAACTAGCAGTTGGTCATGGATAGTGAAATAGATGAGTACTATAGTGAGGTCTATAGAGTAATATAGAATCTTGGCCCACAGATATTCGTAAATTGGGAAACACAACTTTAAAAATATAACATTGAAATATTGAAATATTATTTGCAGGATTGAGACCACAATAGGAGGCATAAAGTCCCTTGATAATTTTGAAAACAGAGACGTTATAGTGAGGTCCACGTTATAATGGCAGTGGAGGAAAGTAGGAGAACAACGTTGCCAATTATCTGCCTTGCCACTGCCTTCTGAAGAGGATAGCTTGGTCAATTTTACCACCAACTTTGGTCAATATCTATAGTTAGTTCCTAAAGGTAGTGGAGAAAAATAGAAGAACAACATTGCCAATAATTATACATAAATATCAGATGTACTGGTATCAGCTATCCTCTTCAAAAGACAGAGAATTGGCAACGTTGTTCTTCTATTTTTCTAGTGGAGAAAGATAGGAGAACAGTAGGGCCGATTCTGTACCTTCTATAGAGGATAGCTGATACCGTTAAGCCTATATCTGATCTGATATCAACTGTTCATTCTTGTTAAAAATAATTAATTATATTTCATTTGGGATTCCATCCCTTCCAGTTAGGCCGCAACTCCACCTCAGCATCTTCATTTCAGTGACCTCCAGTCTGTGTTCATGGGCTTTCTTAACTGCCCAGGCCTCCGCTCCGTATGTCAACGCGGGCCGCACGACACGACTGTTTTATAGATTTTGCCCTTAAGTTTTTCATTCCTTCTATCACAAAGTATTGCAGTCATTTTCCTCCAATTCATCAATTAATTTACTAGATGTGCTATTTCGTTGGCCTGTTCTCCGTCTGCATCAAAGGTTGAGCCCAGCTAATAAGAGTATAGAAACTCTAACTTGTACTAAACATGATTATTTCAAGTATGCATTGTGATGATCTATGAATTAATTTCTATTATACATTATTCATTATCTCATTTCCATTTTCATATGATGTGTCTGATAATTCGTGAACTGTGATTCCATTCATTCATCTGTGAATTTATTATATTGTCATCCAATTTATCTATGTTCTGTTACAGGCTCTGGAAATTGATGAAATGGAACAAATTATTTGGACAAGACACTAGAAAAATTCTACTCGGTCGGTTTTGTAATCATACCTCAAGATACTTGCGAGATCTTCGTCTGCACTGCACTAGCATTTCAGGTAATTATCCAACTAGCCTACTATTTTGTATTCATTTCAGTGACAAATATTCATTTGTACCGTAAATGAATAAATGAATATCACAACTGAAATAGAGAGCAAACCTTTGTTTAGGAGGAAATTAAAAGACTCGAATAGTGCTTTTACAGTGCTACAGAACTTTTCGAATCAAGACAAGTTGAACTCATGATTGCTGTGTTCAGAAATAAATGTATTAATACAACGTTATATGTATGCTACTTTATTGTATATGACAATTGTAAATATTGGTGACATACTCAGTTATGCAGAAATAAAGGTTATAATTATTATTAAATACGTCCGTTCTTTAGACCTCACCGCTCGGTGAGTGGTACCATAGATATAGATAGCATAATTAGAAGTGCCATAGTAGAGGGCGTCTATGTGACGCTGGTAGTCTCTCATACTGTGCCGTTCTTACAATCTCACCCGTCCAAAACAGTAATAATTGACAGTAGTCGACAGTAGAACTTCCGTCAGGAACTCCACACTAATAAAAAGCCATTCGTATATTTAATACTGTATACTATAATATTATTATATGGGCTGGAATATACTACCACCGTTTGTATGTGTTTCGTATGACAAAAGTGTGTGAAGGAATGTCTAAAACTTGGGAATTCCAGTCGCGATGCAAATCATTCATTCATTCACTATTATAATTTTTACCACACTTGATTGTTTCTTTTCAGCCATTGGTGATAAGATGCTAAAACAACCATGCCATTGGCGGTATTCGAACCCACAACCAGCACAACGCAGCCATAGCAGCTGCTTTAGGCCGGATTGTATTTTTAATTATTTAAAAACTATTTAAACAATAGATACCAAATCCTCAAAATTGATAATAAAACCAGCCTTGATTATAGTCTTGCACAGGGAACAGTCCTGTCTCCGATTCTCTTCCTAATCTACATGAATGATCTTCCCAAGTTAGAATTAAAAAATGGAGTGTCAATCGCTTTTGCCGATGACACTTGATTGTTATTCAAGGGAGCCAATTGGGAGGATACTAAGAAAGCAGCAGAATCCGGGCTCAAAATAGTGAAATCCTGGTTCTACTTCTTCCTCACCCCCTGTTTCTCTTCCCGATATTTTCAATGCATGTTAGTTAACATAACTAAGTTGCATGTTATCCCTTTATGATTTTCTTGCATTATTGTTAGTCATTGAACACTCAGCATCTGTGCTCAGGTTTTTTCAAACCTTGCAGGGACTTGGTTTAATATATCTATATTATTTATCCTATTTGATGGAATTTCATTTTTCATTTTATATTGTATTTTAGTTTTTTATAATCATTGTTATTGTAATTATGTTTTTGGGAAAAATGAAGATTTGATTTGATTTGCAGTCGTCGCCGCCGCACCACGATCACTCGGCGGCATCCACATCTAGTGGTGGTGGATCTACATGCAAGGAGCATGCGCACTACCACTGGATGTGGATGCTGGATGAGTTGGGCAACCTCGGCCGCTCCAGTACCAACTGCCCGACCAGGTGTTGCTAACCATATTCGGCTACTTGCTGTCGGTTTCAGGGCATCAGCTCTGGTAAGTAGCAAATTAACAATAATTATCTGTGGTTTTATTGAATTATAATGTCGCATCCACACTATCGCCCAAGTGCGTACTAATGACGACGACCGCGAGAGTGTGGATTGGTGGTTTGCCAGTGCTGGCCTTGGTTGGCCTACGCTGGGCTGGCCGACGCTGGCCGACGTTGGGCCAATATGTAGCTACAACAGCTGAAACCATACAGGCTATACCTTACTATCATTCTCTAACTTATTGACTTGGACTCTTCAGGTATTATGTGTGTAGGTGTTGTGATCGAATTCCCATCTAGCTGTTAACCCTGTTGTCAATATTTGCAGTAGCACAAGTCTTCGGGGTGATTTACAGCATTTAATTTGGATTACTGTTTAGTAATAATCATTCATTATTTAGCATTTGAATAAAATGCAATTTCTCATGAATTTTCATCTGTAGACTGGCTGGCCGCTATGGCTTCGAATAAAATGAGCGCTGCTATCCAGAGATTGTCAGTTTGGTGTAAGCGTGAGCATACCTGACGCTGACTAGCAATTAGGGTTCGATTCCCGGGCTGGCAAATAATTTCTAGATAGTAGCTCTCATCGAATTTCCATCCAGCTGTTAACCCTGTTGTCAATATGTGCAGTAGCACAAGTATTCGGGGTGATTTACAGCATTTAATTTGTATTTTCGTTTAGTAATAACTATTCATTAATTAGCATTTGAATAAATGCAATTTGTCATTAATTCCCATCCAGCGGTATATACCGTACTCATGGATGAATATAATAATATATAGCCTATCTATAGATATCTATCTATGTGAAGGCCATCTCACACCGCCGTAGCGTAGCTTGTAATACGTTTTTGAAAAACGTAGCCGACATATTTCCTAATGTTAGCCAATCTGTCCATTTGAATCTGGCATGGCATAATAATAATATTCGTATGGCTTTTATTGGTGGGGAGTTCCTGACGGAAGTTTCTCCTCGCCTGAATATATGCATAGATAATATTGCATCAGACTCAGCAATAAACAAACAAATGTGTAAAAATTCAATAATTGAAACTTGTTTGTCCGATCACACAGCACAGTTAGTTCAGTTTCCTTATAATACATTGACGTCTTTTAAATCATTTCAATTAAACTCAAAAAATTCAAAAAAATTTACAAAACTTATAAGAATATTTTCTAAACAGAACATCTCCAAATTCAAGCTTTTCTTGGACCAAGAAGACTGGACAGACCTATATAATATGCTCAATATAACGTCTAATTCTAATACTCTATACAAGTTGTTCATTCGAATAGTACTATCACACTTTGAGGAATCTTTTCCTAAAAGATGTACAACAAAAAAAAGTAGCGCACAAGAAATTAAAGGATGGGTCACACCAGGGATTCGTATATCATGTGCAAGGGCCAGAGAATTGCATAACCAGACTAAAAATTATAACAATTTTGAATTTTTGCAATACTTCAAAAATTATAAGAGAGTCCTTAACAAGTGTATCAGAGCTGCAAAAATAAAATATAATAGCAACAGAATAAAGAATGCATCTAACAAAACTAAAATGGCCTGGAAGATTGTTCGGGAGGGAACAAATATCAAACAAGATGATAGAGAGCTAACAGAGGTATTTCCCAATAAAAATATAGAAGATATTTTGAATTCTTTCAATGAACATTTCATCAACGTTTGTAGCACACTGAATCTTATTCCGGACATACACAAAACTCTAAACTATTGTAGAAAATATCCAAAATCAAATAACTTGCTCATATCTTTAGAACCAGTTACAGAAAAAGAGATAATTGAATTAGTTAAAAAAATAAATTTATCTAAAACACCTGGCTGGGATGAATTTCCTCCATTCCTGCTCAGAATTTGTGTGTTATCATTAGCAAAGCCAATGGTGTCTCTGATTAATTCTTCATTTAGAAGTGGAGTGTTTCCGGACTTTCTAAAATATTCAACCGTGATACCAATATTTAAAACGGGCGATGAAAGCGAATTCAGTAATTACAGACCAATTGCTATTTTATCAGCATTTTCTAAAATTTATGAAATGGCAGCTGCTTCCAGATTAATTAAATTTTGTGACATGAACAACTTACTTCACACGGATCAGTACGGTTTTCGTAAGGGCAGGAATACAACTGGGGCCATTTATGAATTCATATCAAGTCTCTCATTGGCTGTTGATGGATCGCAGTTTGTTGCCGGCATCTTCTGCGATTTATCAAAGGCATTCGAATGTGTGAATCATACTATTTTGTTGGAAAAGCTTCGCTGTTATGGTGTAGTTGGGACAGCCTTCAATTGGTTTAGCTCTTACTTGAATAATAGACAACAATGTGTGAAAGATAAAGAATCACTTAGGTCATCTTCCTTTTCAAAAATAACGAATGGAGTGCCTCAAGGATCAATACTTGGGCCTCTATTATTCATCATCTATGTAAACGATTTCCCTGAGTCAGTTTCCCAATCAAGACTTATAATGTTTGCTGATGATACGACCGCATTAATATCAGACAAAAATCACAAAACTCTAGCTGGTAACACAAAAAAAGACCTGGAAAACATAACTGATTGGCTCAAAACAAATGGCCTCTCTCTCAACTACAGTAAAACTTATCAGATGGAATTTAGTTACAGAAGAACCAACTTGAGAAGTTTTCTCCCTCTTTATGATAATGGACTAAAAACAGCTAAATCTTTAAAATTCCTAGGAGTTACAATAGATGAGGGACTAAATTGGAAAGAACATATAAAAAATCTCACGACGAAGTTGAACCGTGCATATTATGTTATTCTCAAGCTATCTCATTCAGTTGATAGAAATACACTCATCACCGTATACTATGCCTATGTCTATTCCCACCTATGCTACGGAAATATTTTCTGGGGAAACTCGACTGACAGCTATAAAATATTTTTAATTCAAAAAAAGATCATTAGGGTGGTTTTTGGTTTAAGAGCTAGAGATACATGCAAATCTATTTTTCGGGAATCGAAGATCCTCACTCTGCCTGCCATCTACATATTTCATTTGTTAATATTCATAAAGAGTAATGTCCATAAATTTAATTTTTGCACAGACAGACATAACTATTCTACGCGTAATCAGAGCTTGTTATTATACCCTATTCACAGACATGCCTCTTACGAAAGAAACCCTTCTTATTCAGGAATAAAATTGTATAATAAGTTACCCGAGGCCATCCGTAAAATTGATTCATTGCCGCTGTTCAAAAAAACTATCAAGTCAATGTTAACTGAGAGAGTCTACTACTCAGTGGCAGAGTTTATTGTTGATAGATTTTGAGGTGAAATTTATTCTATTATTATGAATAGTTCTATAACTGTGACTTGAAATGTTATTGATTTTACTTTATGATTCTATCATATATGTTATTGTATATTCTTATGTACCTATATATTATTATATCTGACAATTTACGTATCAAACGGGAATATTCCCGGAAATGATGTTATGTAATGATGAGTAATAAATAAATAAATAAATATATCATTTAAGCCGTCAATGGGCCTCACGACTGTCATACTTCAGCCGTGACCGACAGTTTAACGTGCCCATCCAATTTAACTTGAGGAGATAGAACAGCTACGTCTTCCGAAGACTTATTTCAATAGGCATTTTACGAGGTGTTTCCTAAGCGACGGCTCTACGATTCTACCCGAGCGACATTGTAGGCTAGTCTATAAGTCGGCAGGTCAGGATTGGTTGGTTGCTCCGTTTGGGTTGCTGCTAGTGAGGTCCACGTTATAATTGCACTAGAAAACAAAGAAAACAGCGTTGCCAGAGGATAGCTGCTGTTACTGCTATAGGCCTATCTCATGTCATATTAACAACTGTTCATTCTTGTTTAAAATAATCAATTATGTTTTATTCGTCAAGGAAATACACATTCCAATGATTAAACAATAGGTGATAAAATTTGATTATTCATTTATTTTTCTAAACACTATAATCATAATATAATTATGACGATGGAGGAAGAACTAGGCAGAGCCTGTACCATTTCTCTTCCAAATTTTGATAGAAAGTTGATGTTTTCCAAAGAAATAATTGAGATTAAATATTTTGTTCATCAATTATATTATTCTATATTGTTAAAACACGATCTGGCGACGTTGAGGAGCTAGAGAAGGATAGAGAAGGATCTGCTTTGTCGAATGATAGACACGGTTGGCAATACCAATGTTAATTAATAATACTGCCATTATAACGTGGACCTCATGTATGTAAATTGTTATGTATTTTTTATTTCTGCACTTTTTTGTAATTGATTTGAAATCCAGGTTATATGCTTCTTTTATTAAAATGTTTATATTGTTTTGTTCAAAAGGCAAATACATTGATTCGGATTTGTTTCAGTAGTTGACCGCAGTGTCTTTTATATTATCTGTTTCAGTTGGGGCAAACTGAGCCGCTTCGGCGAGCGGGCCAATAATTTCAACATTGTTTCAATTCCAAGTTGATTGTTTTGAATTAATATAGTCTACTGTTACAGAGAGACTATGCCTTTTGAAAATATAAACGGTTACCTGATAAGTACCTTAATTTGTGTTATGAAATATGATTGATATCCAACTATTTAATAAATTTCTCAATTTGAAAGATTCAAATGATATTATTTCGATTATTTACTTGCCCACCAAGTGCAGTTTTCTCGGTGAAAGCTTAAACCGAATTGGATCAGCTGGTGTGTTTTAATATCAATTAAACTTAACATGGATTTAATTCATATTAAGCCGACATTTGGTTCAAACTGGTACTGTGAAAACGGCTTTTAAATCGTTAGAATTATTCAAGTAATTAGTATGGTGATTATTATCATAGAAAAAATATATCATAAGAAGATAACCCTATGGTATAGATTGTTTATGTTTCATTGTGCGTTTTAAAACAGTAAAGAAAAAAGTATCTCAGGTTTGGCTGAAATTTGCACCATAGATGAAGCTTTATCTGAGAAATGTCTGAGCCAAATTTGGCACCCCCAGCTACTATACAGGGTGAGTTATGCAGCTTCAAACGTAAAATTTGCAAATTTTCAAACGGTGAGGAATTTTGCAAATCGGATTCCAGATTCATGTTCCTCTCATCAAAGAGCATAAGGTCACGAAGTTAGAGCGATTTTGATTTTTCACAAAAAAAATTAGATAAACCATGGATTTTATGAAAAATGCGAATGTGCCAGATTCGGTTGATATTCGAACTATGGAAAGAGGTTGACTCAACAAGTGATAGATAAATGTCTTTTATTTTCATTTTATAACATTACAAATGATGTGGGCGAAGTTGAGGCAATAAGAGCCCCCCTCTTCCACTTGACCCACAAGTATGGGTCTGTTTGTGTAAATGGCAGAAGATAAGAAAAGATTCATTGAACAATTGACAAGTTTACTTGATAGAATACTTGACAATTATATAGTCTAAAATAAGAACTTAGTCAAAAATAACAGATTAAACTAGCTGACGTACAAACAACTCTAAAGTAATTTTTCACTAAGTTACCAAGAGGGATTATTAACTATGGAATGAGAAAGAAATCAATAAAAATGCTTACTTTCTTAATCAGATTTATTATAGTTTTTAGTATAAAAGATTTTTTTTTCAAAGAGCAAAGAATAAAGAGTTAACCTGATTTCAAAATCTCAGTCCAAGTAAACTGAAGATCAGTAGTAAATTATACAAGAAAATTTACAATAATCAAAAATATAATAGCTGTAAATTCTGCTCAAAATAAGATCTAGTTGCACGAAATTTGTTTAATAACTGATTAAATTATTAGATTTTTCTGTATTAGCTGTTATGCTACTATAGCGGTGACTGAGGACTCTATAGATTTGTTTCTATAAGTATTTCAGAAGAAGTTGCTGTTGTGGGCTGTACAACTCGCTTTCCTGATAGATTTCCCTTTAAGAATCTGATCTGTTTCATTTTCATGATGGCCTATGGGCTATGTGAGATAATGGGATGATGTTCCAGTAATTTAACCATAACTATTGAACGGTTCATCAGAGCCTTATTTTGTAGCAAACGTTGTTGTAGAATATAACATTTTTCTCATCATCATATACCGTAGTTGAAAATTTTGTCACTGCAATTAATAAATTCAAACTGAGAGATTTAATGCTTCAAAAAAAGCAGGACCGCATCTCTAGTAGAATTTTCCCTAGTTTTTATATCTCTAACTTTTGTTAGCTTCATAGTAGCTTTGTACGCATGAGGACCTTTTTTGTATAATATCAAATTGACTGTTGAGTAACAAGTTCTAATTACTAACTAAAGTCAAGAGTAAAGAGCTATTTTATTCGATTTTGAATATAATCATTATATACCGTAGTTAGTAGTTATAGCATAAAGTTTACTTTAGTTCTGTTCATAGATAGCATACAGCTTTTGAATTTGCCGGTTGATAACCTAGTTTGAATTTGCCGGTGAGCCAACATGATAATGATGTTTCAAAACCTTTTGAATAATATAGAATGAAGAGTGAATCTTTTTATGAATAATTCTTTCAAACGTAATAAAGACATTAATCTATAGTTATAAAATTCCTTATCTATAAAAAATCATTTGAGAACCATTGAATGTCGATATTTTTTCCAAATGTTTCAATCAAAAGTACTTATATATATTCCCAACTTTTCAATGAATAATGGTATAAATCAACTAGAAAATATATTTGAAACTTTTAAAATAATTATTTGAATATCATAATTCTAATTTGATGATAGATATACTTAATTATTTTCTATTATTTTTTTGCGTTGTGTAGTGGTACGGCTGGCTACCTGCTGTTCAAGCTAATCAGCTGTTTGATGTTCATTATTTTTTTCAACTATGAATTGCGTTAATAGTGCTTCCAATAAACAGGATAATTTGATACATCAGAGAAATAATTTAAATATTTTATTTGAACGTATCAATTGTTAATACATAATTATTTTTTCATTATTATTTTGCGGTGTGTAGTGGTACAGCTGGTTACCAAAATCCGTCTCCATCGAGGTCAGTTACGTTGCAAGCACGCGTTGCATTTTTACCTCCTATGTCCTTCTGATACCCTGGTATTGGTTTTTGATTTTCCTATCTCTCCAATGTTAAATTTTTGGTTCAAGTGATACAGAATGACGTCAGGGTGATACAGAGATACAGAATGGCGTCCATCTTTGATTTGATACAGATATTATCATCTCTACAGAGGATGAAATCCATAAATAAATATTATTTGAATAATTCTCTATTATATCAGTGTTTAATGATATTTAGATAGTTTTTAATATTGGTTTCAATTGACCTACAGATTTTTTGGTTATTTTTTTTTTTGACTGAAAATTGTACTCAACTCAAAATGAATTGAGGTTATGAAAATATTAACCATCGATAACCAATTTTTGGAATTTTTAGTCTGAATCTAAATTTAAAAGAGGAATAGGACAGTTTTTATCTCATCTCTCCGATCATTTTGATTTAAATTATATGTGGAAATAATTAAAGAATGAAACTGTTAATTTGGTAAACAGATACAGGAATTTGGAGGTTAGCCTATTTATATTTAGCATATTTTCCTAGTTTTATCCCAACCTAGCAAATAATAACAGTTTAGCTTGTTAGAACGACAACTTGGTAAGTACCGGTAAACCTAATGATAAATCTATAATGTAATAATGGAAAGAATCGGCTTGTACACGTAGGGATAGGATATTTTTCAATGACGCATCATCCCCAGGAGACGTCTCCACCGTTCAGCTGCTTTTGTGATAATGCATATTATAATTTGAATGAATTTATGATTGATTATTTAAATTTTTATTGAAAGTGGTCACTGTTTTATTTGCCATTCGAATAGTTGTTCTGTAATTATGTGTATTGAATACAATGAATGAAACAGAAGGTATTGGAGGTATCTCCAATAGGTCGAGTTTGTGAAGTTTTCAGTTAGTCCCTAGCAAAGCATGGGTTACCTGCTGTTGGTAATATTTTGTTTTTTTATTTGACCACTCTACAGTAAGATTGTACACAATAATAATATCGTGGGTCTGTTTTTGCAGTTGCTTGGTATGGATTGTAAGACACAGAAGAAGACGCATTTAGATGTTTTTGGATCTTGAATCTTGATGCTCACAGAAAAGCAAGTCAACCAGACAGGTGAGTCACACAACATTAGTATACTTTTACTCAAGTAGGCCTATACTTACTTAGTTACTTACAACTTAATAGTTGCTACAATACTCTTTTCTGGCTATCAAGTTTGTCAGTGGCTCAATTCAGGGCAGTATTCCACCACCAATTCAATTCAATACTAGCAGATAACCGTGCACCGCAATGGCTAATTAAAAATTTAACAGACTTAAAACTTGACCTACCTTAATCTTGGAGAATAAGCTAATAGGCTAATATTCTTTTATATTAAAAGAATTAATATAACCATCCACGGTGAATAATTCTCAATCTATATGCAAATTGTCAAGTTAATCAGTCCAGTAGTTGAGGCGTAATGCTTGATACTTGTAGATATCCCACTAGTAGCGCGACAGCGCCGTGTTCGTCCCTGCGGAACACACCGTCATCATAGAATTCGTGCAGGCTATAGTAAGGCTTTTGTTGTAAGTGTCTCTTCTGGAGGTCCTTGAAGGTGCCTATGCTTTTGATATTTTTTATTTCTTCTTCTGGGAGATGGTTGTAAATCCTGCTGCATCTGGTTGTAAATCTGGGCCCCTCTTGCGCCAGTCCAGTTCTCACTGTCAGTATATGGGTGTCATTATGTCGTCTTGTGTTGTATCCATGTATATGTTGGTTCCGTTGGAAATATGGAAATAATCCGGTCTTCTTTCAACCATCAGAGCTGATTCAAAGACAAGGGAGTGTTAGTATTCCAGTCTCAATAAACAAAGTTTTGCAATGTGCCAGGTAGTTTTCATTGTTTATAATTCTAACGATCCTTTTCTGTAGGTGAAGAAGCATGATTTTTTCAAGTATGCATTGTGATGATCTATGAATTTCTATCATGCATTATTCATTATCTCATTTCTATTTTCATATGATGCGTCTGGTGAACTGTGATTCCATTCATTCATCTGTGAATTTCTTATTTTTCATTCAATTTATCTATGTTCTTTTACAGGCTCTGAAAATTGATGAAATGGAACAAATTATTTGGACAAGACACTAGAAAAATTCTACTCGGTCGGTTTTGAAATCATACCTCAAGAAACTTGCGAGATCTTCGTCTGCACTGCACTAGCATTTCAGGTAACTATCCGAATAGCCTACTATTTTGTATTCATTTCAGTGACAAATTTTCATTTGTACCGTAAATGAATAAATAAATAGCTTATCACAACTGAAATAGAGAGCAAACCTTTTTTTAGGAGGAAATTAAAAGACTCGAATAGTGCTTTTACAGTGCTACAGAACTTTTCGAATCAAGACAAGTTGAACTCATGATTGCTGTGTTCAGAAATAAATGTATTAATACAACGTTATATGTATGCTACTTTATTGTATATGACAATTGTAAATATTGGTGACATACTCAGTTATGCAGAAATAAAGGTTATAACTATTATCAAATACGTCCGTTCTTTAGACCTCACCGCTCGGTGAGTGGTACCATAGATATAGATAGCATAATTAGAAGTGCCATAGTAGGGCGTCTATGTGACGCTGGTAGTCTCTCATACTGTGCCGTTCTTACAATCTCACCCGTCCAAAACAGTAATAATTGACAGTAGTCGACAGTAGAACTTCCGTCAGGAACTCCACACTAATAAAAAGCCATTCGTATATTTAATACTGTATACTATAATATTATTATATGGGCTGGAATATACTACCACCGTTTGTATGTGTTTCGTATGACAAAAGTGTGTGAAGGAATGTCTAAAACTTGGGAATTCCAGTCGCGATGCAAATCATTCATTCATTCACTATTATAATTTTTACCACACTTGATTGTTTCTTTTCAGCCATTGGTGATAGATGCTAAAAAAACCATGCCATTGGCGGTATTCGAACCAACAACGAGCACAACGCAGCCATAGCAGCTGCTTGAGGCCGGATTGTATTTTTAATTATTTAAAAACTATTTAAACAATAGATACCAAATCCTCAAATTGATAATAAAACCAGCCTTGATTATAGTCTTGCACAGGGAACAGTCCTGTCTCCGATTCTCTTCCTAATCTACATGAATGATCTTCCCAAGTTAGAATTAAAAAATGGAGTGTCAATCGCTTTTGCCGATGACACTTGATTGTTATTCAAGGGAGCCAATTGGGAGGATACTAAGAAAGCAGCAGAATCCGGGCTCAAAATAGTGAAATCCTGGTTCTACTTCTTCCTCACCCCCTGTTTCTCTTCCCGATATTTTCAATGCATGTTAGTTAACATAACTAAGTTGCATGTTATCCCTTTATGATTTTCTTGCATTATTGCTAGTCATTGAACACTCAGCATCTGTGCTCATGTTTTTTCAAACCTTGCAGGGACTTGGTTTAATATATCTATATTATTTATCCTATTTGATGGAATTTCATTTTTCATTTTATATTGTATTTTAGTTTTTTATAATCATTGTTATTGTAATTATGTTTTAGGGAAAAATGAAGATTTGATTTGATTAGTGGTGGTGGATCTACATGCAAGGAGCATGCGCACTACCACTGGATGTGGATGCTGGATGAGTTGGGCAACCTCGGCCGCTCCAGTACCAACTGCCCGACCAGGTGTTGCTAACCATATTCGGCTACTTGCTGTCGGTTTCAGGGAATCAGCTCTGGTAAGTAGCAAATTAACAATAATTATCTGTGGTTTTATTGAATTATAATGTCGCATCCACACTATCGCCCAAGTGCGTACTAATGACGACGACCGCGAGAGTGTGGATGGGTGGTTTTCCAGTGCTGGCCTTGGTTGGCCTACGCTGGGCTGGCCGACGCTGGCCGACGTTGGGCCAATATGTAGCTACTATCCAGAGATTGTCAGTTTGGTGTAAGCGTGAGCATACCTGACGCTGACTAGCAATTAGGGTTCGATTCCCGGGCTGGCAAATAATTTCTAGATAGTAGCTCTCATCGAATTTCCATCCAGCTGTTAACCCTGTTGTCAATATGTGCAGTAGCACAAGTATTCGGGGTGATTAATTTGGATTTTCGTTTAGTAATAACTATTCATTAATTAGCATTTGAATAAAT
>NW_024090538.1:0-29114 GCF_014356525.2 Nilaparvata lugens
TGGAAAATGTGTAGTCTCCTTCATCCTGTATTTATCCTGGTATTATATTTGTCCGGTCATTCAAAATTAATGGTAAAATAAAAAAAAAACCTGTTTGGAACAAAAGAAATAGAATAAAATCTAATAGATACAAGCATCGTGTTGATGTTAACCAGAGTGGTTAACATGCAATGTTGGACAGGTTAATTACAGGATACATTCTGTAGAAACATGGTACCGTAAGAACAGCGGTAATAAAATATTATTATGACAAATCTCAAATAATTTAATAATAATAAATCTCAGAGGAATACGGTAAAATTAGTAAGCAAAATAGTTCAGATGAATAAAATAACAAAAGGAAATTATAAAATATCAGAAGGCTTAAATCAGTTACACATGGAGGGATAAAGTTGATTCAAATTCTAACAGGTTCTTTATTATGTGATTAATATATTTGACAAATTTGGAGATTTGATAAATTTCAAAATAGGATGTAATCAAATTTATATTGAATTTATAGATGATAAAGAATTAATTAATGAAAAAACTAGGCAAATATGAGATTTTCGATAGAATAGCAGAATAACCTACAACATAGAGACAGTTACAAGTATAACTTACCCAACTGGGGTTATTCAAATATAAAATTCAATCAGGCATTGTAGATTTACATTTTATGCTACTTTAGCATAATTTAAAGAAAAATTTTTTAGTAAAAAAATTTAGATATTTCATAATTCAAATCACATGCTACATTTTGAGATGCCACAGCTAGGCCTTTTAGAACAAGAAAAAGAGGAAATCGCTGGCTGGTCAACCGACAAGGCTTCGTCCAGTTGTACCAATCCAACAAATCAAAATTATTAACTAGAAATTTAATGAATGGATATTCAAAGTTATGTCCAAATAAGGAGAAAATAAAATAAATAAAATAAAATTAAGTAATTAATAAATTTTTGGTACAAATGAAAACATAACCCCGAAACAAACCAAGGCTAGCTCATTAACAAGTAGCAAATTGAGAAGGCAGTTCAACTAAACATCAATCAAAGAAATAATATATTATTAAATTTTTCATTTTTATGCTTTCGTTTCTAGGTCAAATAAGCCCGAATATTTATTTAGTTTAAACTACAAAGAAAATATACTTGTTGAAAATATATGAACAAACTAGCTTAGCCATATATAACGTTTGAGGGTCGATATACTAGCGTATAAAAAACAATATAAACAAAAAAATATATAGGAAGAAATATTTATTTATTATGTTATTCGTTATTGTTATAAACATATATATCCTTGTCTACTGTATCTTATACTAGCATGTCTATGTTTTATAATCATTAGCTGTTCATTGAAATCAATTTAAAAGTATATCATCATAGACGAATTCTATTATTTATGTATTATTATAATTATAAAAAACTATATAATAATTTGGAACAACTTCAAACCAGGAATTTCACCATATTTTTAAAGCTTTAAAGTTGGACACAGTGACACCACCCATTCGGCGTATTGGTTACGTCACAGAATCGGACCAATCCCGAATTAATATGTAAATTTGGCAAGATAAAATTTGGAGAAGAAATTGAAGTGAAAATTGGAAGAGGAAGACTCGAGGCCATTTTGCAAGGATCATCGGTAGGATGCAGACCTAGTCCACGTACCTAATTGTTTAAAAGCTTTAATTTCTGTTTCATGTAACTTAATCTTCGTTTTTCTGTTTTTTAAAAGTTGTTCCAAAGTTCCTATAATAATTGTGATATCAAGATTTTAAATTTCATTTAAATAAACCCCTAAATTATATCAGTGAAGTCTGTTCAACATTTTTCGCCACGTGGAAGGACCCAGCCGGAACGATATATTCTACAGCCGAATATATTTTGAAAAACCAAAAAACGGAAACAAAAGTCTACGTAAGTTGTTCGAATATAAAAGGGGATCCCCATAAATCTGCGAAAATTGTACAGCGCATAAATTCGTTCAGTTAGAAAAGTCATGACTATAGTTTTAAGGGTACAAAAACTTATCATAATTAATTTTTATAATATTAAATATTTGAAAAAAAAAACACCTACTCTTGTTGGAGTATTGAGGAATGCATTTCACTCCTGAAGAGGAGCTTCATCAGCCTGACACCAGGGGCGCTTGCTCTTATGGGTTGGACTGTGTGGGCAAAATGTTGGAAAATATTACATTTGATTTGAAGTTAAGTTGATCATTTAATAAGTTGGATTTGTCATAGTGGAGGTGTTCAAAAATTTTTGTATAATTCTAGTGTGTTGAGTCTCTGGCTTTTTTGAAGAATGTGTACGGTAGGATTTTGATATCTGTCTGTATGTTTTGTGATGATGAAAAGTGGGTAATTATGGGTAAAATTCCCTGAAATCCATCAAATGTTTTTCTGTATAATTTTATTATTAATGAAGACCTTAATTTATTTAAAATTGAATAATAATGTAGTAAATGAATGAAGGCGGCACTCATGTGGTGGCTGTCGCTGTCATCGTTGCCTTAATGTTATTATAACGTGCACCTCACTATACCACAGTCACAGTTACCAACTTAATTTTGATTTTCCTGCACTGTGCTCCATATACCTACTAACTATTTTGCGTTGCCATGTTGCAAATCTGGAGTGCAGAAAAAATTTCTCCCACACTAGAGCGGAAAAGTGATTCTTTGCGTTCTGTAATCAGTGCAGGAATGGCCACTTTTCAAGGTAACTGTAGGAAAACCAATTTTCTGACTCCAACTGTTCAAAGTCTAGAAATCAGCTAAATCCTGAGCTCTGAGACTGGTCCAAAAAATTGAAATACTTCCTGACATAACTATGCACCTCTCGATGTTCTCAACTATTTCATTGGAAAGAGGACACAGGGTGTGTACCAGGAAATCTTCTAAGCCGGATGGAATTCAATTCAATAGGGTTCAAATATTTCATTATTTGAAAAATCTCAATATTCACAGCATTCTAAAATGTCATGATTGCATTCAGAAGCCGGAAAAGCGTGATTGATTCTTCTGGTATATAGCGGACTGTAATTTATTCTACTAAACTTGAATCCAACCTCGTTTTCAACACAGAGACTTCACACAAATGAGAAGTTAATCTTAAACCGCTGAAGACGCCTTCACATATACCAGAATTCATTCTATTCTCACGACAATACACAAGTTAAACAAATTACAAGAAAACTTTTCCATACACAAAACCAGACAATAACAACACATTAGAACAATTTTCATTCGACCAGCACTCCACTACAACGAACAGCTGATTTGAATCAACAACAAAAACCGCCGCCAGATGGCAGCATTACACAAACCGCGAACTCTTTAAATTGCAGTAACTGGCCATAACAATGAACGTGCACAGGCCAGGATGGAAAAAGTCAAAGGGCAGGTGGCCGAGTGCAAAGCGCGAGTTTTCTGTATTACATTGAAGCTGTATATAACAAAAAATCACATCCAATACTTCTTTTCGTCAGCTGAGAGTGGACTCAGTTACAGGGCACACTAGAGGCTGCAGGAGAACCACCAAATCTTGATAATTTTCCAACCCTGGCACCCTCAGAACCCCCAAATTTCTCCTACACATTTAAATGAGCCTCGTACAGAAAATTCGATAAAAGCTTTTTTGTCCAGCTCCTGGTGATGAGTCTATATCCATGGATAGATTTCAAACAAATTCAAAGGCCATCCAGAAAAGGATGTGTTCATCTGAAATTTTTAATTTCCCAAATTTGGAAAACTCTCAGCCTAAACGACTAAATTCTCTCTGGAAAGTGAACACAGACAAGGCACCAGAATGAAAACCAGATAATATCAACCAAATAATTTCATATCAAGGCGAAACTCATATCAACAGCACGAACAGAATTTTTCTTCATTATGAAGGTTTCACTCACTTCCAGTCCATGATTCTCACTGACTGTTAAAACTACAAGATGATAAGCCACATACATCAGAGCTCTCTAGTTGGCAAATAAAATACTATGTCCATTTGGTTTTCATTCTAAACAGTGCAGAATTTTCCCATGATTCTGAAACAGGTGAAAACCAATTTTCAGACAAAGTAGTCAATATTCAGTGCCAGACATAATCTATTACATAGCACACTAGAGGCTACAAAGGAACCTCCAGTCCTTGAAAATACTGCCTCCTGGCACCCCTAGGCTTCTGAGTTTGCTTCCCAAAAAATATTTATAACAATCTTTTCTGTTCAGCTCGCCAACATCAGTCTATGTCAAGAGCTAAATCTCGACCAATTTTGAAAAGGGACCAAGGAGAGGTCGTTTTCATCGAAAATATTGATTTCCCCAAATTTAAAAACTCTCAGCCAAAACTACTCGTTCCCTGTGAAAAGTGAACACAGAATCTGTTGCATAGCACACTGGAGACCACGGTAGAGCCTTCAGACCATGGCAATTCCACCCCTGGCACCCCTGAGCCCTCCGAATATTTGGGGAAACATTTAAATTTGCTTCACACGAATATAATAAATATGAGAAGCTTTTTTGTTCAGCTCGCCAACATTAGTCTATATTTGAGGCCTAATCGTCCTACTTCTTGTTCTTCTTCTCCTTCTCCCTTTTCTTCTCCTTCTCCTTCTTCTTCTACTCCTTCTTTTTTTCTTCTTCTTCTTCTTCTTCTTCTTCTTTTTCTTCTCCTTCTTCTTCTTCGTCGTCTTCTTCTTCATCGTCTTCTTCTTCATATTCTTCTTCTTCTTCTTCATCCTCGTCTTCTTCTTTTTCCTCTTCTTATTTTCCCTCTCCTTATTTAATCCTCTCCTCTCCTTCTTCTTTTTTGTTTGTTTGTTTGCTTATATTATTTAATAGAAGATGAATGATGTTTTGAAAATGTGTCTGTGCTTGCTTGTTGGCAGAACTCCATGTCTCCCCTGATTGTTGTCATCATTACTGCTGTCATCTTCTGTATCTTCATATGCAGTTCTAGCAGTGATAATAGCGGTTGGACTGCAGATAGCGACTGGACGTCAACCATTCAATGATGAAAGATACACAATTTGAGGAAATATGTTACAACTATATAATATGGGTTATTAGAAATAAGAAATTCCACTCGGGATGAAAAATAATTATATAAGAAATAAGAAATGGAAATAAACAATTACTATTGGAAATAAGAAAAAGAATTTTTTTCTGTCAAAAAATTTATCCTTTGGTGTATTTCAACCAGTATTTCAATAGCCCGCACAAAAAATGATCAATTTAATGATTTAATTTAAATCATTAATTTATTCAAACCATGATTTATGAATAAATTATTTTATTTAAATATTATAAATTCGTTTCATAGGAGAAAGAAATATACAATTACTATTGAAAATGAGAAAAATGAAAAAAAAATTATTTCGGTCAAAAAATGGAAAATTCATTCTTTTGTGTACTTTAGCCGGTATTTCAATACACGAGAAACAACCAATTTAATGACCAAGTACATTCAACGGGTGATTCTTGTAGAACATGTTTCTATGAACTTATATCATTGCGCGAAATTCAAATGTAAGGACAATGTAGTTAATGATGGAGCTGAAAATAAGGTGTTTTTCAAAATACAATAAGCAGTGTTGTCAGGTGTACCTGGAAATCTATAATATGAGATAGAGTGCTCTTCCTGGTATCAGATTGTAGAGCACAAAATTTCGCCGAGAGGGATTTTGAATTATACATTCGAATTGTAACAATTGGAAGATATTGTTGATTAAAAACTAAAATACATCGCGCACTCACTCATGTAGATTTGTTCACTGCAAGGCTGGCATCTTTTGTCATCATAGGCTTCATTATATATTGGCTCGCGATTTTAAAAATTAATAACTCCTTTTCAACTGAGACATGGTAATCAAATTAATTCTAACATCACGGGGACTCTACATTTACAAAGAATTACCATCTTACATAACATTTAGCAATGTTTCATTTAAACGAAAAAGTAAGAAAAAGGAGTTACAAACGACTCTCCATTAGCGTGCTCAGTTATCTCTCTATTCTCCTTCATCTCTGAAATTGAGAAGCAAGGCCTGGGGGAGAAAGGTCACATGACAAGTTAATGACTAATCACTGGTCAGAAAAAAACTAATCTACCAATAGGATGGCTACACTAAAGAAAGGTGTTCATGTGTGCCATACAGTATAAATAAATTATTAGCAAATAAAACGAGAAAACAAACAAAACAAATATAGGAGAACAATGAACAGATTCTTCAGCAGGTCAGAGTATAAACGTTATAATTGATCGAGCGAAGTGAGGTCTAAGATTCAAGTCGACGGTTTGTGTCGACGGCGTTTCTCTTAATGTTTAAATGTTTAAAGAATGTTTAAAAAAATGTTTCACTCAACACTGAAGCTGCTGCAACAGTCGTGGGGATGTGCGTAAACTTGTGAAATTATACATCAAATTGAAGAGAATTTGATGCTTTGTAAGCTGATGTTCAGCATGGATTTTCCCTATCGATATTAAAAAAGTTATAAGAGCAAAAATAGCAAAAAATCGAAGGAAAAATGTGTCTTTTTCAAAAATGTCACATCTTTTAGAGCGGATATCTCGAAAAGTGGAAGAGATAAAGAAAAAGTTGTTAAATCAATACTGTAAAAAATTATGTAAGCTTCAATCTCTTATAATCCTTTCCTTTTCCTTTTTCCTTCGTCCTGGTACCCCCAGAAGAAGGGAGTTTATTATAGAAAATATAACAAACAAAAATGAAAAATACACTTATAAAAAGAAATCTTACAAACAAAACAAATGAAGAATAAAAAAAAGCAAGAATAACAAAAGATAAGAAGATTTCCTTTCAGTAGAACATTTCAAATATTATAAACCAGACGAATTATAAATTCTCCAAAACCTTCTAAAGAAGGTTTGACTGGAGGAGTCAAGTTTTACATTATATTAAAAAAAAACATAGAAATAGTACATTGGTACTCATAATGATTTTTTTTTATTCAATTTTTTTCTCACATTACATAATATGATAGTTTACAATGTTCATGATAGATCATAAAATAATAACATCTTATATTTTATCACATAATTATGTCGTGAGAATCTATTTAGATCTTCATAATATAATAATAACAATAACAATGATAACTGTACGAACTGAAAGAATTAATTTAGATCTCCTATTATTATTAAGATTTTGTGGCTACCCCATGAAGCTAATTTTAGCTTATATTGGGGTGTTGTTTTAATACATTATTTATCAGACTTGCAAGAGGTTCATAAACAGAATATAATTCCTTCTTCTTCTTGTATTTATTAATAAATATTTTTTATGTTTACATTTATATGTTAAATTGAGTTATATGTTGATCTTCTTGTGATGAAAAACCTCTGCATTCTAGGCTTTATTGATCAGTAATGAATTCATAACAGATTCAAAATTAGAATAAATAGTTCAACATCTGATAACAGAAACATAAGAAGAAAAACACTAGTCATATGATGATTCAATATCATCACATTCTTCCCGTCTTTAGGAATTCAATGAATAGTCTTTCAAATAAGAAGGCATTTTGCGCTCTCTATAAGATCTTCGCAGGGTGCCATCAGGAGGCTCTTCTTCATCACTGAGGGGGAATCCTGTATTTGTTTCATCTTGATTTTCATGATAATTTTCTTGATTGTTCTCAGGCTCTGCGTGATCACTAAGGCTTGATCCTGCATTTGTATCATCTTGATTTTTATCGTTATCTTCTTGAATGCTACCTTCTCCTCGAGGGGCAAGGTTTTTCAATGATACAGTTGTCTCTCTTCCATCACTAAGCCGTACCTTGGCATATTGTGGGTTGATTTGAAGAATATCCACCTCCTCGACCAATGGATCGAATTTACTTCTTCGTATAGGTACTTTCATTAGGACTTTGTTTGAAGGGGCAAGCCAGGTTGGAAGTGCTATACCATTAGATGATTGTCTATAGTGTCGGAACATCCTATCATGTGGCGTCTCATTAGTAGCCGTGCACAATAGGGATCGAATAGAATGTAGAGAATCTGGGAGCACAGATTCCCAATCAGATACATCCAAATTTCTATGCTTCAATGTAAGAGACACTGTGCGCCAAATTGTACCATTTTCTCGTTCGATTTGGCCATTTCCTGGTGCGTTATAAGGTGATGACATGGAAGTGGCTACTCCTCGATTATGAAGGAATTCCTGCAGCTCTCTGGATTTGAAAGAGGTTCCATTGTCAGTATGTACATAAGAAGGTAAACCAAATGTGGTAAACAAGTTCACAAGGCACTGAATTACAGTTGATGAATTCATATTCGGACAAGGGTATGCAAATGGAAACCTAGAGTACTCATCAATTATTGTCAACAAATATTTGTTTTTAGTTTTTGATGGAAGAGGACCCTTGAAGTCCATGCTTAATCTTTCAAATGGATGTGTCGCCTTTATGAGAGTAGATTTCAATTTCTTGAAAAATTGAGGTTTTATGGCATTACATGTTTGACATGAAGAAGTCATTTTTCTGACATCCTCAACTGAATAGGGTAATTATGAGTTCTTACCCAATGAATCATTCTGGTCACTCCAGGGTGACACAAGTCACAGTGTAGGGAGTGTAATTTATCGGTTTGAGTTGCATTACACACTCTGGAAAGTGCATCTGCTACTTGGTTGTCCTTTCCTGGTCTGTAAACTATTTCGTAATTGTAGCATGACATCTCCAATCGCCATCGTTGTATTTTTTCATTTTTTATTTTATTTTGATGAGTCATATCAAACATGAATGATACAGAGCGCTGGTCAGTGATAATTTTGAAGAATCTTCCAAGTAAGAAATGTCTCCACTTTTAAGAGCACACACAATAGCAAAAGCCTCTTTTTCAATGGATGAATGTTTACGCTCACTATCATTCAGCTTCTGAGAAAAGAATGCTACTGGACGTCCACACTGTGATAGGACAGCTGAAATTGAAAAATCAGATGCATCTGTTTCAACCACAAAAGGTTCAAAGTCGTCAATTGTACTAACTACTGCCTTAGAAATCTCAGTTTTGAGTTGATTGAAGTCAGCTATAGCTTCAGAAGTCAAAGGAAAGGTCTTTGCTGTAAGAAGCCGTTTAGCTTTATCTGAATAGTTGGATATCCATTTGGAATAGTGTGCAAACATTCCAATTGTTCGCTCAAGAGCCTTTCTATTATCTGGGGGTGGAAGATTGAGCAATGGTTTCAGACGTTCAGGGTCAGGAGAAATTGTCCCATTTTCAATTTTATAGCCAAGCAAGCTTATTGAAGTAAGTGAATATTTGCTTTTTTCTGTATTGATTGTAAAATTATATTTTTGTACTGCATCTAAAAATTTTTTGAGATTCAAATCATGTTCCTTCTGATTCTTACCACATATTGTCACATCATCCAGGTATGCATACGTTTTTTCAAGTTTTTCATTATTAATAACATTATCAATGACTCGCTGAAAAGTGGGTACACCATCTGTCAGACCAAAAGCAAGCCTTCGAAATTGATACAAACGGCCACATGCCTCAAATGCAGTGAAAGGTCGATCTTTTTCTCGTAGAGGTACCTGGTGGTAAGCGCTTTTCAAGTCAATAGTGGTGAATACAGAGTTTTTTGAGACCTTAGAAACAATATCTTCAAGACTAGGGAGGGGATATGCGTCAAGATGTGTGTATCGGTTAATAGTTTGAGAATAGTCTATTACCATTCGCTTTTTGTGATTTTCGTTCTTCACTACAAATGCTTGAGCTCTCCAGGGAGACCTGCTTTCTTCAATAATTCCATCAGCTAGCAGTTTCTCAATTTCTTTCTCCATGAAACTAGTGTCTTCAAGAGAATGCTTTCGGGATTTAGTAATTATAGGTTTAATGTCTTTAGTTAAAAACTCAAAAAGTGGTGGAGGTTCTATCTTTGCTGGAGCCAGATAATTGATAGTCAATGGGGGTTTAGTTCCTCCAAATGAAACTCTAAGTTCAGAGTGTTGATTAAGTAAGTCATGTCCTACAATAACATTAGCACACAAATCAGGCAATACACTGAATTTTGTTTTGGGGTAATGTTGACCTAAAAATTCTAAATGAGCTACACAATAAAAGGAAATGTTCTTTCTTAGTGATGTTGAAGCCATGGACACTGCACCAGTTGTAGGGTACATTTCAAGTCCACATTTTTTAGCAAAACAGTGTGAAATAAATGTCTCAGAGCTTCCTGTATCTATCAAAGCAGAAGTAGGAATGTTGTTTACCTGAGCTTGTACTGTAGCATTTTCAAGAACAGTAGAGGCTGCAATAAGCGCCGAAGATGAAGAAGTTTTAGTAGATTTGCAGACATTTTTCCAATGACCTATTTTCTGGCATTTTTTGCATGAGTCATTTAGTGCAGGGCACTGCTGACGTGTTTTATGTCGCTGACGACCACAAAAATAACATTTTTGAAAACTTGAGCTTCCAGTTTTTACAGCTGACAAATTTGTTTCTTTACATGAATTTTCTGAAGAATTATTTGAAGTGGCATTAAGAGTTATTTCAGAAGAGTAAGAAGCTGATTGATTTCTGGCAGATTCCAAGGCACGTGCTTTTTCAATAGCTTCATCAAGAGTTAGCTTGTCAAACTCCAAAAGTCTCAGTCTTATCTGATGAGAGCTGAGGCCCCGGATAAATGAATCACGAATGTATGTTTTCCTATGAGTTTCAGAATCAACATCTGCAAACCCACAATTCTTACTCAGTTGTTGTAAAGCTTGGTTATATTGGTCAATTGTCTCATCTGAAGACTGTTTTCTAGTTGCCAATTTATGTCTAGCGAATATTTCATTTATTGGTTTTACATATGCAGATTTTAGTGCGTCAATAGCCGAATCTGTCTATAATTATTTTCGAAGAAGTATTTCTGTAGTATTATGATTTGTACAAGTTTTTGAAGTTGAGTATCTGTATTGCATTTGTGTCTAGATTCTGGAAAAATGTCTTCTTATTCTGTCAGTCAGTTGAACTACTGGATTCAAGATATAATTCGGAGCATGTCCATAAACGGTTATTCCATAATCTTACTTGATATTCCACTAGGCTAAGGTATACTGTACGTTTTGCTTTCATTGGTAGCATATATTTTAGTTGGAAGCATCTATGTGCTATATACCTCAGTTTTTTAGCCAACACTTGTGAGTGAGTAAACCACTTCATATTCGAATCGAAATGCATTCCTAGGTACTTCACTGTATCTGAGTGTTTGATTTTGTTGCAGGTACACGGGTTGTTAGATTTAAAACATTCGTATTTGTGGCTAGTTACTCTATTGTTTGGATCGATGGTATCTATGTTCAGTTTTGGGTTATGGAATACTATTGTCTTAGTCTTTGTACTGTTCATATGGATATAATTGTTATGAAAGTATTTTGTAATTGTGTTTATATCTCTCTGTATTTTTTCGGCTGCAACTGATAAGTTTTTATGTGTAGATAAGATTATAGTATCATCTGCATAGTTGTAGACCTCCCCTTTGAAATCACAGTTTTTCAGGTCACTGATATACAGATTGAAGAGCAAAGGTGATAGTGGTGAGCCTTGAATGACCCCGAAAGATTGCGATTTGGAGTACTATTGCTCTTCCCAATTTGAACAATTGTTTCCCTGTTACTAAAATAACTCTTGAATATTCCAAATCTATCCCACATACTCCCATTATATTCGATTTCTTAAGGAGTATTTCATGTTGGATCGTATCGAATGCTTTGCTGAGGTCCAGTAGCACTGCCAGGTCAAGCTTCTTCTATCTATATTCTTATTGATTGAGTATGACACTTTCTCCAGTAATTGGGTTGTGGACTTACCAGGAACAAAACCATATTGGTTTCTCTTCAGTAGGTTATGCTGAATGGAGTATTTCATAAGATCATCATGAATGATGAATTCAAATATTTTCATTAGAATTGAGATTGCACCTATTGGTCTGTAATTTTGAATATCTTTTTTTTGTCCGTTTTTATAAATAGGTTTGAGTAGGGTTGTTTTCATTTTCGTTGGGATTTTTCCTGTTTCAATTATTGTGTTGTATAGGTGAAGGAGAATTCTTTTCAGGTATTCAAAATGGTCTCTTATATGTTTTGGTTTAATATTATCAATTCCTGGAGAGGCAGTTCTATTTAATTTTTTCACTATACTTTGTAATTTATTCATCTGTATTGTTTTTATTATGGTATGTGGTTCGTTTCTCAAGTCAAGTTCATCAGTTTCAATCGTTGGCACGTACAGCTCATCTGTTGATATGTTTCTGTTCATTTCTTCTATCTTGGTTTTAAAATGTTCATTGAATCTATTGCATAATTTATTGTGATCTTCTTCTTTCCCGATTTTGAAATTCTCCCTTATTATTGACTGGATTGGTTTCTTCCTTACATTGAGTATCTCGTTAACTGCATTCCATGTTATCTTGGCATCTCCGATATGATCTTTGACTTTATTGTAGTAGTGGTTACGCTTTTCTCTACGTATTCGTTAGTTGATTGTTTCTGTGGTTTTTATATTCATTCTTCAATTGGTTATTATTTGGTTGTCTTTTTAATCTGTTCCACAATACATCTTTCATTTTGATTCGGTCTTTAATGTGTTCGGTTATCCATGGCTGGGTTTTTCCATCTCTCTTATTGCGGATTTTTATTGTAGCTTTTGCATAAATGGTTTCAAATTTTTGAACAATTGAGTCATATATTTTTGTTGGATCGTTTGATGTTAAATGATCATTCCAGTTAGTATTCCTAATCATATTTCCTACAAGCCTATCCGAAATAACCTCTATTTTTTCATCTGTTACTGATGTTTCTGTTCCAATTCCATTCAGCTTGAAACCAATCATATAATGATCTGCTATTTTCGTTTTAATAATCATTGTCTCTATCTTATTTGGGTTTATTCTGGAATTGATGTGGTCTATGCATGAAGACGTTATATGATCTTCTCTGGTTGGCTCTTTTATTCCATTTTGCAGACCAGCTGTATACAATATATTAAGATAGCTTTCTGATTGTGGATTGATGTTTTGCTCCAAGATATCAATGTTCATATCTCCCATGATTAAGATTCTTTTTGTTATTCACATGAACAGTTTGTAGCCAATTCTCTATTTGCTCATTGAATTGGTTAATACTTTTTGAAGGTGGCCTGTAGAATACTGCAATCAAATAATCTTTTTTGTTCATTGACAATTCAAATAGGAGTGACTCACTAGCAGGAAAATCGTAATCTATTACCTTTATATTCAATTCTTTCTTATAAATATAGTATGCCTCCGCCAGCTCTTTCTTCTCTGCAGTAACTCAAATGATTATAATTTGGAATATCATATGACTCTATTTCGTTCTCTTTTAGATTGGTCTCAATCAAGATAAGTAATTTTATTCTATCTAATGTATTCCCCATGACTGCTAATAGTGTGTCCCAATGTTTTTTTATGCTTCTAATATTGATCATGATACATTCAAAGTGTTTTTCCTCTATCATAGTATTTGTAAAGTCTTGCAAATTATTGTACGTTTTAGTTCGTATTTGTTCTATGTCAATAACTGATCCATGATTGAAATAGTAGGATGGTGGTAATTTTAAATTTTATAATTATTGCTTTAATAATTAGTCTGGTACCTATGTAGGGTGAATTTTGATTGATTTTGGGTTTTTGTGCGTGTTGTGGGCTTTGTTTTATCCTTTATTTTATTATTTTTTTTTATTCTGTTTGTATGTCTCAAAGAAGGTGAGAGTATGATAATTCATTTTCAAAGTTAATGGAGTACTCTCAAAATTGTCTTATCTGTGTAGGCCTGCCCGTATCGTTATTGATAAGGAAGTTTTATCTCTACTGCAAAGGGAGCACTCGTTGCTTTTCTGTTAGTTTAATTCATTTCATCTTTCTGTAAACAACATTAATTTATCCATAGAGTTGTGTGCCTGATATTAGAATATATTGCTATTGATTTGAATACCTAATTTTTTTTTGTTGCTCATGTTATAATTTAATAGTGAAGTGATAAAATTTTGATTGAAATTAAAGTTCATGTGTTTAGTTTATCTTAAAAGTTCAATCTGTCAAATATTCTGGTTGCCTATCTGTCCATTCTCTGATTTTTTTTAATTTTGGGTATTCAGTCAGTCTACAAAACAGTGCACACAACTTAATTGGATTTATATATATAAGTTAAGATTGCAATTAATCAAATAGTCTTTTTAAAAAATGAATTTATTTGTTAACCACATATTACAATAATTTTATATCTCGCGATAGAGCTCCGTTCGCTATGTCCGCTAGCTTGGACTGACTACTAAATACAATGTTACCTTCCACTACAACTATGCTACATCAACAATAATGGAATGAGGAGTGCTGACTATATAAGTAATTAGCTATATAACTCCTCCATCCCTAAAAAGAACTTCGGGGGTAGGGTTGTTAACAATGTTTACAGTTTACATTTATCAAATTTTCGTATTCCCACATATTTTTTTAATTCAGGTTTCAATGGTAATTTATTCTGATAGTAACCAGCAATCTTGGTTATCTGATAATACAATTCTTTAGTTGAAATAATGCTAGGATGTAAAACTTTCAATTTGCAGAATGTTAAAGAGTTTTCAATGTCTTGGATCAAACTTAATACAATGTTATATAAAATATTCAACTGGTTCAGCAAATCTCTAAATTTCTCTAGTTCTACATAGTCGCTAAGTTTATCATTTACAAATTTAAATTTATTCTCCAACTCATTAAAATTATAATTAACAATGTTCAACGTCTGATTAAATTCAGCAATAAGTTCTGAACTCAATGAATATTGGGCTGATATTTGATCAATCAAACTGTTTTGATTAGTTTTCAAATGTTCAAGTAAATAATCGTATCTTTCACCATCATACGAGTCCAAATTTCCAGTAATAAATTTTATTGCGGCTCCTATGCCATTCACTAGTCCTCTTTTTGATCTCTTATCATTAGTCACACTTATGATATCTAACTTATCTTCTATTACATTCCTAGTATGATTAATAAATTTCAAATAGTTTACTATATCTCTTGCTTTACTACCATTATCAGTTTATATTCTACATTTTCCATTATTGGAATCTTATTTCTAATATTCTCAGATACCTTATCATAATACATATTCAAATTATCAACATGATCAAAAATACTTTCTAGTTCATAATAGTGGATGAAAGTGTGTTTTGAAATCTCTAACTTTGCAGAGCCTAAATCTGCTGCAATTATTCTAGATTACTACTTATATTCCTGAATTCTTCAGCTTTAGAAGAATGATTCGCCATACTCATTAGCAGAGGAGGAACCTGGAAGAACAGGATTTGAATTAGGATCGGTTGTTACTTGTTCAGTTCTCTCATTAGTTTGATCTTTGTTCAGTTCTTAAACTTTCTAGGTCTTTTTATCTTGGATAAATGAATTTTCTCTCTAGTGTTATGATGTCGGGGATTTATTTTGGCAGTTTTAAGTTCTCGATTCACTGATAGGAGAGTTTCTTTGTTGAATTTATTTTTGTTTTACTTTGTTTTTGTACATTCCTCACATAAACTTCTTTTGGGATTTCTGGTAGTTCTTCTCGATCTTTGTTCCTTTCGTTGATGACATGTTCTTTTCTACTTTGGTTTATTTCCTGTATATGGTCAAATAGTCGTTTAGTTTTTTCTTTGTGATTATTAACATATTCGTTAATAAATCTGTTCTGAATGTCAATTTCGAGAATAGGATTAGATTCTATGTGTCCGTATAAAACTTCCAAAGGTGTCAGTTTTGTAACCGCGTGAATGCTATTGTTATAAGCAATTACGGCGTACTTTACTTTACTTTCAATTGTTTCTGTTTTGAACTCGTCGCGATTATTGAATATTCTGATGTGCTCATTATCGTAGAATGAAAACGTTCGGCTAAGCCATTTGAAGGCGGATGTTGAGTACTTATCCAGTGCATTTTGATTTTGTGCAATTCTGTCAATTCCTTACTAAGCCATTATTGAATTCACATCCATTGTCGGCAACTATAGTTTGAGGATACCATGTGGGAAAAGAAACTAAGCAATTTGTCTGCTACCTCAACACTGTTACACTTGTTATTGGATAGCATTGTGCGTATCTTGAAAAACTATCAATGATCGTGAGAAATTTCTTTTTCTCAAATGTTATACTGTCCGTGTGAATGATTTGCAGCGGCCTTGTAGCTGTCGGTGTCAAGTTCATTTCTAAATTAAGTGGATTTCGTTCGTACTTTGTTTGGAGACATATCTCACATTTGTTAATAAAATTTTGAATATAATTTTTCATGTTGGGCCAATAGTATTTTCTTCTTATCTTATCGTACGTTTCTTGTATACCTCTGTGATTCGTTTTTCCAATATGATAATTATCAATAGTTTCTATTCTGTCATCTTCATGTGTTACATCAAGTACTTTAACTTTACATCGTACAAGTATGAGTTTTGAAAATTTAAAATTTTTGGCAATCACTGAAGCAAATCTTCATAGAATTCATTTTCAAAATACAAGCTATATCTAACATTAGGCACTAAATATTCTTTCACGAAGTCAATCACATTTTTATCGAATTATTCTCAGATATCTCTACTATCATTCTTGTTTTACTATCAAATATTTTATGAATAGTGACTTTCTTGGGTTATTGCTCACAAGCTTCAATATGACTTGGTTTTTAGCATAGTTAACTGGGTCATCTGAAACTGGTATTTCTACTGATGTGTTACTTTCGTAATTAGAATGTTGCGTATGAGAATTATTTTCTATAAACTCATCTTCAGCAGGACCTATGAAATCTGGTTCATCATTTTCGAATCCTCGAAAAGGGTTTCGTTTTCAAATCCTCTAAATGGGGTTTCATTATCATCTGTACCGTTTCATTTTCTAATCTTTGAAATAACGTTTCGTTATCATCCACGTTAGCTATCATAGATTGTGCATCCTCGTTAGGTATGATATTCACTACATTTTCAATGGCTTCATTATAATCGCATCAATATCACTGAATAATCTAGGTGAGTTTTGGTGTGTGTGTTATATTATTCAACTGAATTCGGGAAAGGGCATCTGCGTTTTGATTTGCTTCCTTTTTGTAACATATGTCATAATCAAATTCTTCTAATTTCAGTCTCCATCTTAATAATTTTGAATTCGGTTCTTTCATAGAAAATAACCATTGTAGGGGTTGTGGTCAGTGAATATTTTGAATTTTCTACCATAGAGATAGGGGCGGAAGTACTTGGTAGCCCAAACTATCGCTAAAAGTTCTTTTTCAATAGTTGAATAGTTCATTTCAGTTTTCTTGAGGGTTCTACTTGCATATGCACAAGGCAAATCAGCACCGTCTTTGTTCTGACTGAGAACTGCCCCAATAGCTATATTGCTAGCATCTGTTGTAAGGTTGAATTGTTTTTCAAAATCAGGATACTGAAGGATTGGTTCGTTAGTAAGGATATTCTTACAAGTTTCAAACACTTAATGTACTCTGGGTCCTGTATATTTATTGTAGCATTTCTTTTCAAACATTTAGTTAGGTTTTTGTTAAATGAGCAAAGTTGTTAATGAATTTCGATAGTATCCTAGAAGTCCAAGAAATCCTTTTATCTCTTTCGTTGTTTAGGGATAGGATATCTTTTTATCGCTTCGACTTTGTCAGGATTTGGTTTAACTCCGTTTGGTGTCACTAAGTGTCCGAGAAAACTAACTTCTTTACGCAAAAATTCTGTTTTATCAAGTTGTACTTTGAAGTTGGATTGTCTCAACCTTTCAAATACTTGTCTTAGTCGATCAATGTGTTCTTCTAAACTAGTTGAATAAATAATAATGTCATCTAAATATACTAAACACAATTCATTTTGGAGTCCTCTTAGTATGCTATTCATAGCTTTTTGGAAAGTGGGTGGACCGTTTTTGAGACCGAAGGGCATTCGTAAAAATTCGTAATGACCCGTGTCTGTAGAGAATGCAGTTTTTTCAATACTGCTAGGATCCATTTCTATCTGATGGAAGCCAGAGAATAAGTCTAGGGTAGTGAAGTACTGTGCTCTTCCTAATTTGTCTAGAATATCCGTAATATTAGGAAGTGGGAATTTATCGTCTACAGTCTTAGAATTCAAACCGCGATAGTCAATACAAGTCGAAATTTCTTTTACCAGAAGCATCTTGTTTCTTTGGAATGACCCATATTGGTGAATTCCAAGGTGATTGGAGGGTTGAATTATTTTTTGTTCCAACATTTCATCAATCTGTCGATTTACTTCAGTTCTATAGATTCAGGGTAGCGATAATTCTTGTATAGACCGGGATTTCGTCGGTGGTTCTTATGATATGCTTTATTTCATTCGTGAAAGTCAAAGGATTTCCATCAATGTGAAATATATCTGAGTAATCTTTAATCACCTGTAAAATAGCTTGCTCTTCTTCGGCATTCATATGATTGGTTCTAATTTTTGATAGATCGATTTTGTTAGTTTTGTGATGGAGTAGATTCAAATTATTACATGCATTATGATTACGTAACTCACTTGGAATAATACAATTATAGTTTTCAAGCGATTCGACTGACATTGGTTTGTGAATGGTAAATTTCTTGTCTGACGTAGTGGGGTTCAAAATAGAACAATAGGCTTTGTTTTCTTCACTTTCACTAGACACTGAGGAATTTCAAGTCCGGAAAAGTTTTTGTATGATACTATAGCTTCACTTCATTCATATTTTCTATTGGAATTTCTATAATGGATTGAGTTCTAGCTTTATCAGAAATGATTTATTTGTGTTATTTGATTTTTGGTAGGGTTCGTTGACTTCACTTTTGAATCATTTTCTTCAGCGTTAAAATAATAAATAGGTAGTTTCATTCCATTGAAATCAATACTGTCATTAATGAAATCCAAATTTATTTAAGTTTTTTTATTGTCAAGTCCGAGAAGAAGGTCAAAGTTTTATGAAAATCAAAAAGATAGAAACGTGTGTTTCGATTTTCCTAATAAAGAATCTTTGTACTGTATTTTCTTGTGAAATACCATGCGCTGTTGCTACTTCAAAAGGGTCTTCTATCAAGTTTTCTTTGTAACATTCCATACCTATGAAGTTCTTAACGAATGACTAGTGCTTCCTGTGTCGATTAGAACTCTAAATCTTGTTTAGGATCAATGAAGTAGGGAAGTTCATTTTGTCATCTTGTAAGTTCATAATTGAAAATTTCTTTCGAGGCTCGTATCCTCTAAAAAACACTCTGATTCGGTTTGTTCGGCTGGCTGGAAATACGTTTATTTTCGTTTTCAACGGAGAGAGCTGTTTGAATTCGTCTGATAATTCTTTCTGAGCGTTTTCTCCGAAATTATTATCAAACTCATCATTTGCATTTCGTCAATGGTCGACCTGTCATTTGAAACAGTTGGTCTTTTTTGGGGACGATTGTTGATTGAGGAAATGCTCATGGCGTTGGTTGATACGAATTTGGGGTCTTGGTTGGTTGTAGTTTGGATTTTGAGCTCTTGGCTGATTTGTGTTGAAATACTGCGGTTTGGGTTGATTGTTTTGAAAATGTTGTTGAGGTCTGTTCATGTGTTGATTTTGGAAGGTTGATTTTGTTTTGAAAGAATTGACCTTTCTGATTTGAGTGTGATAGAACTGTTGTCTCTGAGGATAGTTTTGCATTTGATAGCTGGGATTACTTTTGTGTTGGATTTGAGTGTTAGGCTTTTTCAAATTAGAGTGGTCTTGAAAGAAACCAAATTTGAACTGGAAGTCGTTGGATAGCATGTTTAGAGCACTGTCCAACGAACTGGGATTTTTGGTTCTCATGAGAGACCCGAGAGGCTCTCTTAATCCTCTTAGCAATACTCTAAGTGCTAATCCATTTACATACTGACACATGACTTCTGATATTGTAGTTGTTTGTTTCGGAATACGAGATCTGTAAATTCAGAAGTTTTTGGATTCGTTCATAGAATGAAAAGGGTGATTCACCTGATTCTTGTTTTAGTTCAGCCATTTCAAGATTGAGAGTAAAGCAATCTCTCTTGTCCATGTAACTATTGATCAAAACTTTCTTACGTCAGGCCATGCATAAGTGTTAGAACTAGTAACAATGTCAAGAGCAGGGCTTTTAATACGGGCAAGAATAGTAGAATACAAGTATTCGTTTTGGAAATCATCTGGATTGGCAGTTACGTAAAATTTCGCTACAAGTTTGTCACAAATTGAAAAAAACGATTTAGCATAGTAGGCTCTCCTGAATAATCAGGGATCATGTCCAAGAATTCTTTCTTAAGGGTAGGTACAGTTTGGGGATTGGTTGCTTTATCATTGTTGGAATTCATGGCTCTTAGTTATAGATAAAATTACAAGAAAAAGAAATACGAAAATAGTAAGTAAAATTAATATTATCCAAGTTTGTAAATCACAAAAGTTTGTTACTCACAATACTAAAATCGAGTTCATCTTGTCACAGTCCCGGGTTGAAAGTCTCCAAAGGTGGAAGTCCTTAGAAGTTGAAGTCCGTAGTAGTCTTTAGAAGTTGAAGTCCGTGGTAGTCCTTAGAAGTTGAAGTCCGTTGTAGTCCTTAGAAGTTGAAGTCCGTAGTAGTCCTTAGATGATGAAGGTCCTTGGTTGTCCTGATATTGAAAGTCTGTTGCTTTTTCTTGATTCAATTTGTAGATGAAATACGGTATTGTTAACACTTTACTATACTGTTCACTTATTTTTATAATTTTTCACACTTGTCCCGATATTAGGTGACTGAGTAAGAATATAATTTTGCAATTAACACTCACGAATTTTAATAATATAATAGTTCACCAACTTATTCAATTTGTTACGAAGTTATTTTGATGATTGTTCACTTATTTAAGTCCCGATGTTAGGTGACTGATACAACTTTTCGTAAGTTCATGAACACTTCATTAACGGTTAAAACCGAAAAACCAAATTCTCGTTTTTGAAGTGTCCTACCGACTGCGCCAGTTAAGATTGCAATTAATCAAATAGTCTTTTTTAAAAATGAATTTATTGTTAACCACATTTACAATAATTTTATATCTCGCGATAGAGCTCCGTTCGCTATGTCCGCTAGCTTGGAACTGACTACTAAATACAATGTTACCTTCCACTACAACTATGCTACATCAACAATAATGGAATGAGGAGTGCGGACTATATAAGTAATTAGCTATATAACTTATATATATATATATAATATCCGTAATATTAGGAAGTGGGAATTTATCGTCTACAGTCTTAGAATTCAAACCGCGATAGTCAATACAAGTCGAAATTTCTTTTACCAGAAGCATCTTGTTTCTTTGGAATGACCCATATTGGTGAATTCCAAGGTGATTGGAGGGTTGAATTATTTTTTGTTCCAACATTTCATCAATCTGTCGATTTACTTCAGTTCTATAGATTCAGGGTAGCGATAATTCTTGTATAGACCGGGATTTCGTCGGTGGTTCTTATGATATGCTTTATTTCATTCGTGAAAGTCAAAGGATTTCCATCAATGTGAAATATATCTGAGTAATCTTTAATCACCTGTAAAATAGCTTGCTCTTCTTCGGCATTCATATGATTGGTTCTAATTTTTGATAGATCGATTTTGTTAGTTTTGTGATGGAGTAGATTCAAATTATTACATGCATTATGATTACGTAACTCACTTGGAATAATACAATTATAGTTTTCAAGCGATTCGACTGACATTGGTTTGTGAATGGTAAATTTCTTGTCTGACGTAGTGGGGTTCAAAATAGAACAATAGGCTTTGTTTTCTTCACTTTCACTAGACACTGAGGAATTTCAAGTCCGGAAAAGTTTTTGTATGATACTATAGCTTCACTTCATTCATATTTTCTATTGGAATTTCTATAATGGATTGAGTTCTAGCTTTATCAGAAATGATTTATTTGTGTTATTTGATTTTTGGTAGGGTTCGTTGACTTCACTTTTGAATCATTTTCTTCAGCGTTAAAATAATAAATAGGTAGTTTCATTCCATTGAAATCAATACTGTCATTAATGAAATCCAAATTTATTTAAGTTTTTTTATTGTCAAGTCCGAGAAGAAGGTCAAAGTTTTATGAAAATCAAAAAGATAGAAACGTGTGTTTCGATTTTCCTAATAAAGAATCTTTGTACTGTATTTTCTTGTGAAATACCATGCGCTGTTGCTACTTCAAAAGGGTCTTCTATCAAGTTTTCTTTGTAACATTCCATACCTATGAAGTTCTTAACGAATGACTAGTGCTTCCTGTGTCGATTAGAACTCTAAATCTTGTTTAGGATCAATGAAGTAGGGAAGTTCATTTTGTCATCTTGTAAGTTCATAATTGAAAATTTCTTTCGAGGCTCGTATCCTCTAAAAAACACTCTGATTCGGTTTGTTCGGCTGGCTGGAAATACGTTTATTTTCGTTTTCAACGGAGAGAGCTGTTTGAATTCGTCTGATAATTCTTTCTGAGCGTTTTCTCCGAAATTATTATCAAACTCATCATTTGCATTTCGTCAATGGTCGACCTGTCATTTGAAACAGTTGGTCTTTTTTGGGGACGATTGTTGATTGAGGAAATGCTCATGGCGTTGGTTGATACGAATTTGGGGTCTTGGTTGGTTGTAGTTTGGATTTTGAGCTCTTGGCTGATTTGTGTTGAAATACTGCGGTTTGGGTTGATTGTTTTGAAAATGTTGTTGAGGTCTGTTCATGTGTTGATTTTGGAAGGTTGATTTTGTTTTGAAAGAATTGACCTTTCTGATTTGAGTGTGATAGAACTGTTGTCTCTGAGGATAGTTTTGCATTTGATAGCTGGGATTACTTTTGTGTTGGATTTGAGTGTTAGGCTTTTTCAAATTAGAGTGGTCTTGAAAGAAACCAAATTTGAACTGGAAGTCGTTGGATAGCATGTTTAGAGCACTGTCCAACGAACTGGGATTTTTGGTTCTCATGAGAGACCCGAGAGGCTCTCTTAATCCTCTTAGCAATACTCTAAGTGCTAATCCATTTACATACTGACACATGACTTCTGATATTGTAGTTGTTTGTTTCGGAATACGAGATCTGTAAATTCAGAAGTTTTTGGATTCGTTCATAGAATGAAAAGGGTGATTCACCTGATTCTTGTTTTAGTTCAGCCATTTCAAGATTGAGAGTAAAGCAATCTCTCTTGTCCATGTAACTATTGATCAAAACTTTCTTACGTCAGGCCATGCATAAGTGTTAGAACTAGTAACAATGTCAAGAGCAGGGCTTTTAATACGGGCAAGAATAGTAGAATACAAGTATTCGTTTTGGAAATCATCTGGATTGGCAGTTACGTAAAATTTCGCTACAAGTTTGTCACAAATTGAAAAAAACGATTTAGCATAGTAGGCTCTCCTGAATAATCAGGGATCATGTCCAAGAATTCTTTCTTAAGGGTAGGTACAGTTTGGGGATTGGTTGCTTTATCATTGTTGGAATTCATGGCTCTTAGTTATAGATAAAATTACAAGAAAAAGAAATACGAAAATAGTAAGTAAAATTAATATTATCCAAGTTTGTAAATCACAAAAGTTTGTTACTCACAATACTAAAATCGAGTTCATCTTGTCACAGTCCCGGGTTGAAAGTCTCCAAAGGTGGAAGTCCTTAGAAGTTGAAGTCCGTAGTAGTCTTTAGAAGTTGAAGTCCGTGGTAGTCCTTAGAAGTTGAAGTCCGTTGTAGTCCTTAGAAGTTGAAGTCCGTAGTAGTCCTTAGATGATGAAGGTCCTGATATTGAAAGTCTGTTGCTTTTTCTTGATTCAATTTGTAGATGAAATACGGTATTGTTAACACTTTACTATACTGTTCACTTATTTTATAATTTTTCACACTTGTCCCGATATTAGGTGACTGAGTAAGAATATAATTTTGCAATTAACACTCACGAATTTTAATAATATAATATTCACCAACTTATTCAATTTGTTACGAAGTTATTTTGATGATTGTTCACTTATTTAAGTCCCGATGTTAGGTGACTGATACAACTTTTCGTAAGTTCATGAACACTTCATAACGGTTAAAACCGAAAAACCAAATTCTCGTTTTTGAAGTGTCCTACCGACTGCGCCAGTTAAGATTGCAATTAATCAAATAGTCTTTTAAAAAATGAATTTATTTGTTAACCACATATTACAATAATTTTATATCTCGCGATAGAGCTCCGTTCGCTATGTCCGCTAGCTTGGAACTGACTACTAAATACAATGTTACCTTCCACTACAACTATGCTACATCCCAATAATGGAATGAGGAGTGCTGACTATATAAGTAATTAGCTATATAACTTATATATATATATATATATAATCATATATATTTTTTTTTTCAGTTTAAAGATGACATATAAAGAACTAAATCAGATTCATAAGAATACCTGTTTCCTTACCTCTCACACTTCAAAAGGTTCATTGTGGATATGATATAATATGTCTTGTGTTATATGTAAGTATGTATTCAGATGGTTCTCTATTCATCATACGATTTTACACTTGATGTGTTCGGAATATGTCTGTGAATGTACACGTATATTATCATCGTTTGTTGATTTCTTGATGAATATTCTTCCATTTCTGCTCCTATGTACTTGTACCTGGTGGTATCGCATCTTGTTTATCTCCCAGAAAACAGTTTTTGAATTCCCTGATGATTTTCCGCCAGGTAGATCTTCTCTATTGTTGATACCTAGGATATCTTCGTTGGTGATTTCATTTTCTCTTTTGTAGAATGATGTGCTTTTCATTTTTAGTTTCATTTTACTATTAGTTTGTGTCCTTCGTTTTATCATTTTCACTGGTAGCCGTAGATTGATTCAATGTCATAGGACGATACATTGGAATGTTTAGCTTTTTTGTAATAGTATCAAATATGCTATTAAGATCTCATTGGTAATTTCTGACACCCACAATTTCAATATTCTTCTCTAGCGAATGATTTTCCAAATCAAGTATCCTTTTCTCCAGTGATTCTATTTTTTATCCTTTTCATCATTCATCTCTCTAATTTATCCACTTTTCCTTGTACTGCTTCATTCCTCAGTGATGCCGGTAATGGATGAGTTAAATTTTTATCTTTTTGTTAATTTCTGGCATTAACTCTAGTCGATTGTGATTCGATTGAGAATGCTTTGGATATCCATGTTTTCGTTAAGTGAAGAGGTAGAATCACTCTTGCTTCATCTTTATTCTACATGTGGGACACCGCCAATCAGCTTTCTTTTGATTTGATATTCCTATGTGTTGATTCCCTCAGTCCCGAGCATTCAAATGCATTTGTTGGTTGCATCCATTACAGTTCACTGAATCGCCATCAGATGGTAGTTCTTCTTCGCATCTCGTACATTTTTTCATGGTTGAATTTTCAATTATTTTCCTTGCTCACAACGACTCACGTAAACCCACTGAAGATTTAGCAGTTCATGAAGGTAGTCGTTTCTTGTTTGAAAGTTCCGATCCTTCCTATTTCTAGGTTATGTTGTGTCTGTGATTTTGATTTCGTTGATATGTCAAATGGTCACAGTTTAAGTTCAATTTTTGGTTCACTACACTTTTAACACGTATAATGTTTGATATATCACTTCACACTCATTCACTACTTTTATTTTAAAAATAACACGAAATTTTAGAGCTAAGTTGAAGAGACTGCTAGTTTTATCCAATGCCAACCTATAATCTGATATGATAATAAAATAAAATAATTCCTTCCTTTCCTTTTTCTTTGTCCTGGTACCCCCAGAAGAAGGGAGTTTATATAGAAAAATAAACAAACAAAATGAAAAATACACTTATAAAAAGAAATCAAACAAAACAAATGAAGAATAATAAAAAAAAGCAAAATGACAAAGATAAGAAGATCATTCAAATTCACTCAAATTATTAAACAGAAAGTGTTTCATCTTATTCTTAACAATTGAATTCTATCCAGACCAATTAAATCATCTGGCAACTCATTGAAAATAGATGGTACAACATAACTAAGTTCACATTTACCATGATAATTATTGTATTTGGGCACAATAAACCTCTTATAAGCAGCACCTGTCTTCGCTCATGCAAATTCTACTTGACATTTTATAGTTATTAGAAAAATATTATTTAATAAGATATCATATCTGAAAAGCTCGTTTACAGGAAGAATGCTATATTTTAAACAAATTTGGCTTAGGGTAACTCTCTGTTTTGAATGAACTATTTTCAGCAAGGAATTTTGTAATCTCTTAACTCTATCAATTTCATAGCCACTTGCATTACCCCAAACATTGACACCGTATCTTACTACGGATTCAGCTAGGGCTTTATAAACAACTAGCATGTCTTCTTGAGACAGATCACTGTAAGTTATATAAACCAAATAGACATGAGCGAAGACGCTGGCATACACTATCAATGTGAGGACTCCACTTTAAAAATCATCAATGTAAATACCAAGATACTTTTGAATTGTAACTTGTTTACCTTTTCACTACAAGTACAAGGAGTTCCAAAGTTATTCTCATGTAGACAATTTAAGGAATGCATAGTAATATTAGTGGACTTTGAGGTTTGACGTGGCGGGTCATATGCATACAAGTGGTTTTTTTAAAATTCAAAGTCAAGCCTTATCATGGATCCATCTTTGCATTCTATCAAAGTCTCTTTGTAGCAATATTCTTATTCATCAAAACTTGTGTGGCTGGCTACCATAACTGTGTCATCAGCATACTGAAATATTTTAGTTTCTTTGAAACACCAACCATTGTGATTACTGACACCAGATAAAGCAATGGTCCAAGATTGGAACCTTGTGGCACACAGAGGTGACAAATTCATGGCGACTGTAGGATTTCCTACTTTAACAGTAACCTTTCGGTTATTCAAATAATCTATTAACCAGTTAATACCTCGTCTTGACAAACCAATTTCACTCATGGACTGTACAATTTATGAAAAGATAAAGTGTCAAACGCTTTCTTGAAATCTAGAAATAATATTAAAACATGGTAATTCTTATTCAATTTATTATTTATATAGTTACATAATTGGGATAAAAGCTGACCAGTTGATTTGTCGCGTTGGAAACCAAATTGAGCTGAAGGGATTAAATTGTGATTTTTTAAATGCATAACTAATTCATTACAAATATACTTTTCAACTATCTTATCAGGTGAAGAAAGTATTGAAATAGGCCGATAGTTAGAAATTTCTGATCTGGATCCATTTTTGAAAATCGGTCATCAGCTGATTAAAAGTGAATTGCTCATGTTTGCGGCGCGTAAATCTGTACGCATCGAATCCCAGTGGGTGAATAGATCATCTAAACTACACAGTCATGAATCCCAGTGGTAGTCTAGGGTCTACTCTGTAAATTACATCAGCTGTTTAGAACTATCTGATCGCCATATTATTGTGAATTGAGGTTATATTGTGGTTATATGCTCTTTTGTCATACGGTGCTTCTAGTTTAGGTCCTCATGACATATTTATGTTCTACAATAAGTGTTGATAGGGGAATAGTATGCACCACCCCATACTGCGATTCCATATGTAATCTGCTTTCTATCAGCGAGTAATATGAGAGCGCAAAATATATTCAGGAAAGAGATAGCGGATGTGATATAACTTCTGACATATTGAATTGAGGTGATTTTTCAATTTATTAATATGCTGACACCAAGTGAGGAACACAGGATTCAAATATTTGAGAGGTTGAAATCATAGTTCTAGGAAGAGGAGGTCATCCTGAATCCATAACAGCTGAGTTCCAATGATAAATTCAATAGATGAATTCAATAGAACTCAGCTGTTGGATTTAGGATGACCTCCTTCTCCTAGAACTATGATTTCCACCTCTCAAATATTTGAATATAATAAAAATAATAATAATATGATAATAATAATAATAATTTTTATTTCTATTAAGATGTGTACAAAAGAACAAAAAACATATAATATAAAATAATATTAATCACACTGTATGATAGTTAAGTGATACAAAGTCTGTATATAGCTATTGTCGTGAAAAAAAAACAAAATATTACTTCTACACACACAAACATCTGAAAGGAAATAATAAGGTACTCCCGAGGCAAAGGCCTATATGGAGTCCCAGCATAAAGAAATAACCAGAACCACAATTATGATTTGTATATGGACAAAAAGATAATATTAAACTGAGGTAAACTTATGTATTATTTACATTAAAATATTGAATGTTTGATTTAATTTGTATTTTGTGGTGACAGTGCTTGGTCGGGCTACAACTTACTAATTTTGTGTTGTCAATATTATTCAGAATCAGTCCTTTACTTGGATTATACACTATTGGAATCAACTGTAGATTTCGGAGTCTAAGAAAAAAAAATTTAAACAAATTTATTTCTATCAGGATTCAAGTTAATTTGTTTAAGAAGACTTCAACATCATTCGTTTCTAATAACCAGACTTTTAATTAACCTGAAGCTTACCATATTATTCAGCTGTTTCAATTCTAAAGGTGCGTACAGATATACGCGCCGCGAACATGAGCAATTCACTTTTAATCAGCTGACTATATCTGTATTTTTACAGAAACGGTATAAGATATAGATATAGAAAGCTTGGCATCAGCTGATTAAAAGTGAATTGCTCATGTTTGCGGCGCGTAGATCTGTACGCATCGAATCCCAGTGGGTGAATAGATCATCTAAACTATACAGTCATGAATCCCAGTGGTAGTCTAGGGTCTACCTGTAAATTACATCAGCTGTTTAGAACTATTTGATCGCCCTATTATTGTGAATTGAGGTTATATTGTGGTTATATGCTCTCATGCATGCATGTTGTGTCAAATGCTGGTTTTGTGCTGAATGAAGCTGTTCTAATGTGATTTGCAGTGTCATTTTGAGTTGAAAGTGAGTAAATAGCTTATATAATGTCAATAATAACATGTGAAATTGAAATTGCAAAGCTATTTACAAAATTCCATTCATTTTATCGTTTTTTGTATTGGGACATATTATCTCAATGGTAAAATTCGTTATTGGTATTTGACGGGACAAGCTTCATAGACACTATTTGGTAGTCTAAGGGTTAAGGGTAACATGTTATACACTCTTGGTGAGATGTATAGGTAGTGTCTT
>NW_024090539.1:0-29017 GCF_014356525.2 Nilaparvata lugens
CTTACCTACCGAGCTGCAGTCCTTGTCTGATATAAAAATTTTTAAGAGTAAAGTGTATAAATTCCTGGTTTCACAAGCCTACTACAGTGTGAAGGATTTCAGTGATAGAAGGTAGCATAGTTTGTAGGTAGGCCTACTCTAGTCTTCCATGTGTGTTTTTTATTGTGTATTTATTATTGTTACTTATTAAGACCTGACGTTATTCAACTGTATATTATAAAGTGTACTGTGTTGAATAAAAAGATTATCTTATCTTATCTTATCTTAAGGTTTTATTAGGCTACCCAGCAATCCTTGTCAGAATATTTTTTTTAGTTTTGTCACCCGATCAACTGGATTGAACGTTTCACAGTTTATTGTTGTAGCGTATTGAAGTCAACAATAAGACAAGCGCGCGATCATCTTGCGAACCTCTAAGCAAAAGATCTTCGCATTCCTGGTGGGGTAATGTTGCTGAGAACTAGCAACCAATATGTGGGGGTGGTTGTAATGGTCCCATGGGCACTATTCATTCACACAGTTGCACAGTATTCAGCTGTGGGGTGTACTAGTCCCAGGGCAGTACAGCGCAAAGTTGTTGCTGATGTTCTCCACGTTGTTCCACAGAGTTTTTGCAAAATATTATTCCTAGCTTTCAATTTCTCAGCAACATTATGAAGGTGATTTTTGTAGAACAGAGTGTGGTGAAGCGTCACACCAAGGTTCTTAGGAAATAAATTATGCTGCAATTGCGTGTTGTCAAACCTCTCATCCAGTTTTACCCTAGCCTCCCTATTATTCATGTAAGGATGTAGCCTCCACTTGTGGAAATAAACTGAAAAGGAAGATGAGGCCCTTTGAATCCACTACTGAATGGGCTTGTCTCATATTGAGACGTGGAGCCAGTCTGTTAATATCTAGTTAATATCATATGATCATATTATAATGTCCAAATTGAGGTGTAAACATTATATGATCATATGATATTAAATGGTCTAGCAGACTCGTGTTACGTCACGTCGCATCTCAACATAAGGCTAGCGTTAAATGCCATCTCGGGGTATGGCTTCTAAAGCATAATTTAGAGCCTGTTACTTTTATAAACATCATGTGTTCTAATAGGCCTCAACTTGCCTCTAGCTTTCTCTTTTATTTATTCGTCAGTCCTCAATCATGTTTAAAAATCAATCATTCACTTTCAAATGAAAATGTCAGCATATGGTAAAGCATCATTTTACAACCTATCTTAATTAAAAACAATTTCAAAGATTCTATCATGCAGAAAAAAAATGTTTGATTGAGATCAAGGGACTCATATAACGCATTTTTCAAGGACCTCAACATACTTACACTTCCTTCCATTTACATTCAACAGCTGGTAGTTTTTGTTAAAGTAAACATAAACTGATTTACGACTCACACTGGCGCACAAGGAATCTTCCTTTTGCCGGTGATTTTGCCTCACCTACTGTACTTATGCATGTGAACATAAATTGAATCTTCATTTTATAACCATTATTTATAATATAAAGGATATAATTTCGTTATTATATCTAATTAAATAAATGTATGTATATATTTTTTGTATTTTGTTTTTGGCAAAAAATTCATTCATTCATTCATTTGTACAGACATTCATCAATATAATACTCGAAATAGAAACATCAATGCATTTCCAATTCATAGATATGTAGCATTTGAAAAAGCTCCATTTTATTCTGGAATGAGACTATATAATAGGCTGCCAACCGCCATTCGAAATATTGAATCAACTATTCCATTCAAACAGGCAGACAAAAAAATGTTAATAGAGAAAAACCTATACACAATCACAGAGTTTTAAAGATTACACTCACTCAGTGAAAGAGCAGGCTTCAATGATTACACTACCTTTTTATTTTTTGATTGTATAGTATTAGTACTAACAAATTACCTATCAAATGGGATTATTCCCAAAACATTGTTGTATTGCAATGATTATTAAATAAAATCAAATAATACGAGTTACTACCTCGAAAAATGCAGCTGGATCCATAGGTTCGTTGGGATTGGCTGCAGCGGCCGCTTGGCGTTGCTGCTCCAAACGCTGTTGAGCGAGCACTTCGGCTTGGATGTTTGGAGGCAGAGCGTTGAGGAAGTCGGCGTTCACTTCCAGAATGGCCAAACTTGCTGCACCGCTGGTGCTCGCTTCTCCCGCGCCATTGCTACTGCGTGCGCTCATTCGTTGCAATCTGCAACATTATTCAATTGTATTATATATTTGCAAAACCATTCAATTCTAGATAGAAAAATAGTGTTTATGAGTTCAGTTTGTGGCTTCAACTTTGTCGAAACAACCACTTTTTGAAGAAAGCTTTCTCAAAATTTCAATCTGTACACAGCTTTAGATGCGGTTGCATTATTACAGTGAGGGTCAGAAATACCCTGATAAAGGGTGGAGTGTACAAGGTATCCATGTGAAGCTAGTGATAATGCGCAAGAATGTATAGATTTAGTAAAATAATGATAATGAGATATTGACTTATTATATTTTCAGTAGCATATGTTACACTTTTTTATTGATGTTCTATTTACCTGTGACAATGTCTGATGTTTCTAATGAATCAAATGGTAATAAATATATTTCTATTTCATCACTGAAGGCATGGGAATTCAAATATTGTATTGATGCCTTGAGTCATGTTTTAATTTCCATCTAAAGCTGTGTACATACTTATGCGCTGCGCGAACAAGGATTCGCTCCAAGTACGGTGATCGCGAGCTTGCAATCATTGTCTTGGCCAGTTGGTTGCGCACGACCTGCGAACAACTTGCGTTCCGTTTGTGTCGCGCAGCGCGTAAGTCTGCACGTAGCTCAGGATACCTCAATATTGATGTTACAATAATATTACAATTAATATTAACACTTATAATAAATTATACGCTCAGTGGAGGCTAAGGGCGAGACAATATTGGGCGTTTTTTCAGGCGCCACTTGCACATAAACGCATCCAATATGATTGTACCCTAATAAACATAGGACTCACACAAAATCCCAAGGATAAATATACCATTGAAAACGTAATACGTGGGAAATTGCTTAGAATACTGTAATTGTTTATACAGCGAGTATAGGATGGGAAATTTTAAACAGATATGAAATAAGAAACAGGAACTAACCTCAAGTGTTCTTGAATGACTTCCGCTCTCATATCTTCCGGCAATGCCTCCAAGAATGAAGGATCTACTCCTTCGGGAATGTCAGTAAGCTGACTACTAGCCTGACTTTCCAGTTGCTGCTGCTGTGTGGATCCACCGCTGCTCAACTCTTGAGATTTGCGATGAAAAAGCATTATACAATATAAAGTCTCAAGATGAAATTAAAGTGAACTTCACATTATAGAATAATTGATTAGATTATTAGATTTAGATTATTATGTGGAAAGAAATTAGTAACATGAAACTTAGGCTAAGGTTATACTAGGATGCTGGCATCCCAATTCGAGTCAAAAATGACGTGATTTGTGTTGGGATGTTAGCCTCTCAGACTGCTAATTCATTTCAAATGTTGTCAGTTTATTTCAAAAATAACCTGAGTCGTCAATATGGCCTGGGCGCATGAGATGTGGCTGCTGATGTTACTAATTAAGAGAAGAAGGTTCAGTGTAGAGCCCTTTTTAGCTGTTCGTCGTGTTAAAAGACTGATGAACTTTGCAATAGTGAAACAAGATTTTTCAATTATTTTAGAATGTCACTCACTTCTCACAAAGAGCTTCTAGGTTTCATCCGGAGCGACATCTTCAAACAAGATACAAGATAACTCAGTCAGGTAAGATATAATAATAGTATATTACATAACAAGGTGGTAAGAGGTCAGACTGCATACGTGTGCTCATTTCATTTCATTTCATGTAAAAAGAGAGCGTTTCAGATACGTGAGGTCCACGTTATAATGGCAGTGTTTGATTAGCAATGCTATTGCTATCCTTGTCTATCATTCAACCAAAGCAGATTGCGCTATCGTCTTTTAACAATGAAGAATTATTCATTAATTAACAAAATATTTCATCTTAATTATGAAAATTGATTCTGAAATTATTAAAAAATATAATTTCTTGCTTAATAAAATATAAATGATTCTTTAAATGACAATGAACCGTTAATATTACATCAATAAACATGTATCAGCTACCGTCTCTAGAAGGCATTGACAAGACAGAGGATCGGCAATGTTGTTCTGCTATCTTTCTCCGGTTTGTGCATCACGGGAGGTGGAATACATCCAGCTGGGATGCAGAAAATCGAGCGTCCGGTGGCTGATTTAGCATGCCTAGTCTAATCGCTCCCATTTGATTTAATGCCCCAGTAACCTCCCAAATGCCAGCATCCTAGTAAAATCTTAGCCTTACTATTTAGGCGCATTGCCTCTTCAATGTTTGATTCCATTACAAACTGCTTGTTAAATAATCACTTTGAACGATCAATTACGACATAGCAGTCAGGTATTTATATAAATAAAAGCTATTAGCTTCTACTTACATTAGTGTAGCGCTTTCGAACAACTAGGCCCTTCATCAACACTGGCTGTCACTTCCGTTGTTGAATACATATGGTTAGTAAGCAGCGTAGGTTGTGGGAGTGGCGGGAATTTTTGAACTGTTGGCGGCGGGGGTGGCGGGAACAGTTCAAAAATTCCCGCCACTCCCACAACCTACGCTGCTTACTAACCATATGTATTCAACAACGGAAGTGACAGCCAGTGTTGATGAAGGGCCTAGTTGTTCGAAAGCGCTACACTAATGTAAGTAGAAGCTAATAGCTTTTATTTATATAAATACCTGACTGCTATGTCGTAATTAATTGTTCAAAGTGATTATTGTAATGTTTTGCAACAATAAAGAATGATTTGATTTGACTATATTCCAAATTTCGTGAGAATCGTTAGAGCCGTTTTCGAGATACAGTGAAATACAAACATATAAACATCCAAACATATAAACATCTAAACAGAAATTGCCTAGAAATTAAATTTAGTCAACCAGCTGAGTTGTTGCCAGCTATTTGAGTCAACCCACTGCCTCCGTAAACGGAGGTAGTGGTCAACCCTGGTCTATAGTGAGGTCCACGTTTTAAAGTACTTGATTAATATTGGTGTTGCTATCCTTGTCTATTTATTCATTACAAAACCAGGAAGACTACAGGCATTATTTTAAGCCCAAAACAGTCTTCAATACAATCCTATTATATTAAGCGAGAAATTTCTGTATTTTTATATTTGGTTATCTATATTTTATTTATGGTTATTTATGTCCAACGGATCTCGAAAACGGCTCTAACGATTTTCACGAAATTTGGAACATTTTGAATACATAAGGTGCGTACAGATTTACTCGCCGCGAACACGAGCAATTTACTTTCAATCAGCTGATGCCAAGCTTTTTATATCTGTATCTTTTACCGTTTCTGTACAAATACAGATATAATTAAATGCTGAAAAGTGAATTGCTCGTGTTCGCGGCGCGTAAATCTGTACGCACCTTTAAGTGGGCCGTCCACTAGAACCGTTTTCGTCCGAACGATCCCAAAACAAAGAAAGCTATAGATGTTCGTCCATTGCAACAGGTACATACGTCCGTGCACGGCCGTCTCCGGCCGATCAAGTTTTCGATCCGAATTGAATGGGATTTTCCGGCTCTATCCGGCCAAAGTCGAGCTGAGACAGCTTCATCCTAACCTCAAAATTGTTTCAAAGTCTTGTCTGTTTTTGTTTTTTGAACTTGTTCAGTTTATTAAAGTTTTAACTATGGACAATGAAAAGTTGATAAGTTTGGTTCAAGAGCATATTCCATTGTGGGATATGCGAGACAAAAGATATCATCGTCGTGATGTTCAAAGGAATCTGTGAACAATGATTGCTTGATAATGAATGACTAATTTAGTGGATATTTGTTTATTCAATTTTCAAAATCTCAATACAATCATTGTTAATGAAAAATTTTGGTGGCTATGATAGTAGTTAATTCAATAGTTCAGCCGACTACTGAACTAGACTGACGTGAACGGTTCCAATGGAAGACCATATTTGACCGAATTAAAGGCCGGCAGATTCGTCCGATCCAACGGCCGAACGAATCGGTTGAATACGGTCCCAGTGGACGGTTACCCTAAGGTGCGTACAGATAGGCTATACCCGCCGCGAACACGAGCAATTCACTTCTAATCAGCTGACACCAAGCGTTTTATATATGTATCTTAACGTTTCTCTACAGATACATATATAATCAGCTGATGAAAAGTGAATTGCTCGTGTTAGCACACGTAAATCTGTACGCACCTTTACACTACCAAGCATTGCTTGATTATGTAGTGCATTTCGACGAAATAAAACCAAAGAGAAACAATAGCGTAAGTAGATATCCCATGGTATAGGGCGTTTATGTCGCAACTTTTACTGTTATCTCAAGCCGATTACTGTCGATTTTTACTGTTTTGACCGGGTAAGAGTGTATGAACGGCACAATAATTATGAGAGACTACCAGCGTCATAAAGCGTCACGGGAAAGAAATACATGGACTATCGGCTTGGGATAACAGTAAAAGTTGCGACATAAAAGCCCTATACCATGGGATATCTACTTATGCTATTGTTTCTCTATGATAAAACTAAACCAAGCAGTAAAATTCCTGCCGAAACAGTCAGTAGAATACTGATTGTTCAGTTAACTTAATATTTTTCGAAGTTTTGAAATGTCTGAATGTAGAGCTGCGTACAGACTAAGGGTGTGATCACATTGAATCCCTAACATATCACTATCTGGAGTGAGAGATAAGAATGAGAACGGCCTGACGTACTGTTTTTCAGCTCCTGTTTATTCGAAAATAACTCGGGTACTTTGCGACTTGCAGGATTGATATTTGGCATAGAGTTAATAGTGGTGAAGTTGATTGTGATCACGAAGTTTCGAATTGATTCGTACAATAGTTTTTGTGGAATACGTGAATATATTTTTGTTGTTCGACATGATTTCTCAAGGAACGCGTAGCAAGCAGCTAACCGGCAAAGATAAGGCTCAAGGCAACAACAGCCCGGCCGGAGCTCCTCGACCCCGCTCCTCCTCATCATCCACCAGTGAGGGGCCGGCTTGCGGAAAACAGCTGATTCGCGACACAATATCTGAATTTCTTGCGGAGGACAATCACCTCGACAATATTGTTGAACGATTGTTTGAAAAGTTTTCTGCCAGGCTGGAGGAATCAGTGACGGCAGCTATTAGTGTTAAATTCGAAACCAGGTTTGCGGAGGCAGAGAAGAAGATTGCCACATTAACCGCTCAAGTGGACAATATGAAAAAATTGTCTGCAGTACAAGTTGACGAGTTGGAGCAGTATCAACGAAGAAATAGCGTGCGAATTTTTGGGTTGCCAGAGGAGAGAGGTGAAAACGTTTCAGACATTGTTACGGGCTTCTTCCGCACCAGGCTCAATAAGGAGATAGACGTTGCGTCAATCGACAGATGTCATCGCGTTGGCCGACGTATGGTGACTGATAATCAACAACAACCACGACCGAGAGTAGTACTCGTGAAATTCATCAGTTACCAGACGAAAAGAGCTGTCCTGAACGATCGGCGCAAATTGAAAGGGACGGGATTGACGATACGCGAGGACCTGACACAGAGACGAAACGACTTCTATCGCAGCGTAGCCAGGAGAGTTGGAGTGCGAAATGTATGGACCGTTGATGGACGCGTGATCTGGAGGGAGAATGGTAATGTCATGTCTGGCGGATGGGAGCAGATACTTGATGGACTTAACTGACATAGTATAAGCACACTAAAACAATAAATAATTATAAGCATAGCGTTGAAGTGCTCTGAATAATTTGGTGATTGATGGACAATGATCATGTAGGTTAAACTCATTTTATTTTTCTTTATAATTGTAGGATAATTTTCGTCTTATTTATTTTCTGATATTGTTTTTCTTCGTATACTTCAAAATATCATACGCATATGGCATAAAAACATTTATTTTTTATTTATTTTTTCACAATGATGAGAATTTGCATTAATGATTGGTATGAAAGGTGCGTCTGAGTCATTGACAGAATCCAAGGGCAGGGCAGTGGACTGTGAATGATAGATGTTATAAATACCTACAAATAAATCTTTGAATTCTGTGCATAAAAATACTGATAGCTTGAAGTGTGGTAAGTACGCCAATAAAAGACTAAATGAATCAACAAGATAAGATTTAATAATAATAAGATAATAATAGGCAGATGGCCACATACAAAAACAATTGTAAGTAGATTAAGTTAAATATCTTGGGAAAATTACAACATGTGAAAAAACATTAGAGAAATACAAAATTTAAATGAAATTAGGTCAATGACATTAATGACCATTGAAGCCTGACAATAATCGAAAAGGTAGTATTAATGATACCTGAAATGAATATAAATTGAGTGCTATAATGAAAGTTATTGCTGTAAGGTTCAGTATTAATGATTAAAAAATGACAATAAGCTGTAAAAAATGCTCAACAAGTAACATACATAAAAATATATGCGGCATAGGCCTTCAGTGATTTGAATGTCAAGATAGACTTCGACCAAACAATTAATAGGCGTCACTGGCCTTAAAATATCACTTAAGAGCTAAGGGTAGCTAATAAATACAATGTGAAGATTATCCAGGTTAAATATAGGCGACATGGGCCTTCAATGAATTGAGTGTCAAGACAGACATCAATTAGAACGATTAATAGGCGACAGTGGCCTCAGAAAATCACTTGTAAAGCCAAAGGTAGCTGTCAAATCCAATGAATAGTTGCTACTATTGAATACAATTATATAGGCGTCAGTGGCCTCAGAAAATCACTTGTGAAGCCAAGGGTAGCTGTTAAATACAATGAATTAGTAGGCGTCGGTGGCCTTAGTGAATTGAATGTCAAGATAGACATTAATAAAACAATTAGTAGGCGTCAGTGGTCTCAGTGAATTGAATGTCAAGATAGACATTAATAAATCAATTATGACACATACGTAAATGAAAATTGAATAGAACGATTTACATAACCTGAATAAAATTTTGAAGAGGAGATGCGGCCAGGCAGACAGGCAATGACTCCGCAATACCCACAGGAACAGGACATCAGCAAGCGATGAAGTGATCTGGCCATGCGATGACAAGCATGGAACCGTCTACCACAGCAGGTGAATCCCCCAGTGGAAATGTAGGCAGGAGCAAGTAGAATTCCAAATGAATAATCCGATCTTCAAGTTGTGGAATTTTTGGATTGATTTCCAAACGGTAGAGATGATGAACTTGAAAGTTTGAGTTTCACGAGGTGAAGCCTGAAGCTGAAGACCGGGCGCAGGATGCACACACCGACTATCCTCCATTGAAAGACAAAAAACAAGCTAAAGGCGCTAGTAACAAAAAGGGGAAGGCGGAAATGACAGCCACATATGTGAAACGTCTACAAACGTTTGGTGAAAAAGTGGCAAATATGTAGAAAGTAAGATGCCTAAAGACAAGATTAAATTCCAAAAAATCGAATAGTATAAATATTAAAATTGCAACGGCAAATAATCCGACGAAAAAGTACGAATAAAGTATAGAAAACCAACTTGACTAAAGTAGTGTCTTAGAACCGACTGTGACGTCACTGGTCAGCGGGACGGACAAAATGATGACATGAAGTCGTAGTAGCGGAACGAGTAACAAGTGGAACCGTTCCAATAAATGCTTTGTCAGATTTTACAGTCATGTTTGTGAATGAGTGAGAGAGATTTGTGTGGGAGAGATTATGAGATGTACGAGATTTTATGCTAGATATTTATGAGAGCTGTTGACCTGCATTACATTTTTTGTGCATTTCTTCTAGGGATAGTTATTCGTCTAACTCATTTGGTACGATTGGAATCAATCTGTATTTTCATTCGTACTCTTATTGAAAGACAGTAACTGCAATCAGCCTACTTATCTGCCGTAGTGTTGCTTATCTCATTCTGCCAATAAAGTTAGTTGTTTTTCCCATATCACCTTCAGATAATAAATACCTAGCCAGGTAGATTAGTATCTAAACCCGATTGTTGTTATTTGTGATTTTGTTTGTTTGTTATTAAATTTTATCAAACAGGGGCTGAAGTTATAGGCTTGTAATAGTTTTGCTCACTCATTATTTAATATTTTTTTTTTTTTTTGTAAGTATGTTTGGATGTGCATGTATGATTGAAAGTATGAATGTGAAAGTTAAACTGCCTCTCGTTACTTATAGCTTGCGATTGCTCTCACTCAGATGCGGTTGTGGACTACAGCTCTCGTTAAAGAACAGCTATGAGTGCTGTAGATGACCGATATGCCGCGTCGGACACTAAATGTTTGCTTCAAAATAAACTACAGCCCTATTCTGGTTTCCTTAAGATAGCTCATGTTAATGCACAGTCTGTTGGTGGTCACATTGACGAATTCAGGTGTATTTTCGAGTCGAATCAGTGCGATGTGGTCCTGGTGTGTGAAACATGGTTGAAGCCATTTGTGTCGTCACGAGGAGTTGATTTGGATGGTTACACTCTTGTTAGGAACGACCGATTGCATAAGGGTGGAGGAGGGGTGGCGGCATATGTTAGAAGCGAATTGAAGCCAGTCTCGAAGTTCAAATCTGATACATCTAGAGCTAATAAGCCAGAATATTGTTCTTAGAAATAACTGTTTCAAGACAGAAAATTTTGTTAGCTGTCTGTTATAGACCGCCTCACATAGGCTTTATGGACGAGTTTGAAGAGGGTCTTACGCAGTGTATGGCCAATTATAACCATGTTATTGTTATGGGAGACTTCAACACAGACTTGTTAGGACCGGCTACTTTTGACAGAACACAACTGACGACAATATTTGACTCATGCAACCTGACTCTGCTCCCTCTGGAGGCCACCCACCATACGGCTACATCCCATACCCTCCTTGATCTAATAGTAGTCTCTAATCCCAAATTGGTAAGAACTCATGGACAGATCCCAGCTCCCGGACTTTCTGGACATGATCTAATATATTGCGTGTACACCATTAAGCCCCCCAAAATGAAGCCAAAAATAATCAAGTATTATGACTACAAAAATATAGATAGTACAGCATTATTCCAAGAGACAATTCACATGCCCTGGGAAGGAATTTACTACACTAATAATATCAATAACATCCTTTTAATAATAGTCAATAATCTACAATATGTCTTCAATAAATATGTTCCCTTAAGGAAAAGACGTGTCACCAGGACACCAGCTCCATGGATTACTCAGGATATTAAACAATTAATGAAAGAACGAGATAGACTATGTACACTGGCCAGACGAACTCAGAATACAAATACTTTTGACGAATACAAAGCAAAAAGAAATAGATGTAAACAGTTAATTAGAAATTCCAAAAGTCAATATTTCAAAAATTTGTTAAACTCTAATAGATCAATGGCTTCCAAATGGCGCGCTTTAAAGTCTCTCGGGGCAGGCAAGGATAAGTCCAAGTTGGTGGTCAGACATACTGTTGAAGAATTGAACTGTCACTTCTCTCAGGTTCCGGTGAGTTTGGATTTGGCCTACGAGTATTCCAATAATTATGAGGTGTTACGGTGTGATGATGAGTTTCACTTGGCAGCAGTAACGCAGATGGATGTCATTAGATCAATCTGTGATATTAAGAGTAATGCTGTCGGCGCCGATGCACTTCCAGTGAGATTCATCAAACTAATTCTGCCTCTCATTTCTCCGTTTATCACACATTTATACAATACTTCATTTATGACCTCCAGCTTCCCATCTGCATTCAAATTTTCCATGATCATTCCATTCAACAAAGTTCCTGATCCCACTTCTCCTTCTGATTATCGGCCGGTCGGCATACTGTCTGTCTTGTCTAAGGGTCAGGAGAGGCTTGCTCATAAGCAAATAAGTGGCTATATTACTCGGAAAGGAATCATCAGCGAACATCAGTCTGGATTCCGAGGAGGACACAGCACCACATCAGCTTTGCTCTGTGTCTCAGATGACATTCGAATGGCTATGGATAGGAGACAGTCTACACTGATGGTGTTGATTGACTTGAGCAAGGCATTCGATTGTATCTATCACCCGCTGCTTCTGAAAAAACTGAAAAATTATGGTTTTTCTGAGAGTAGTGTGGCATGGGTGAGGTCATACCTTCTTGACAGACAGCAGTGTGTTCGATTGGACAGCACGTCTCGATGGAGGGTGGTCAACAGGGGGGTACCTCAGGGTTCAGTTTTGGGACCACTACTGTTTAGTTTGTATGTAAATGACGTAACTGACCGACTCAGACACTCCAGATATCATCTTTATGCAGACGACCTACAGATTTATAGACATTTCAAGACTGATAACTTTGGTGAAGCAGTTACTCTTATGAATGAGGACCTGACTGCTGTCTCACTCTGGACAGCACAACATGGATTGAAAATTAATGAATCAAAATCCAAAACAATCGTTATAGGTAATAGAAGACTTTTGAACCAACTTGACTTTAACCATGGACCTTTCATTGAAATTAACTCTCATAGACTGGATTATAGTGAAAACATTACAAACTTAGGACTTACATTTAACAGACATCTAGATTGGACTGAACAAGTGACAAAGACTTGCAACAGGGTCTTTGCAGGCATTCACTCACTGAAGAGAATTGGAGCTGTTATCCCCTTACGGGAGAGGATAATGCTTGTGAAGACCTTGATATTTCCGCATTTCCATTATGGAGATGTGGTCATACAGGACATGACAATGACTCTTTCTGAAAGACTGCAAAGGGCTCAGAACTACTGCGTGAGATTCGTCTTTGGTCTTGAAAGGGACGTCCACATAAGCCCTTACATCACTCAGATGGGTATTTTGAAGCTTCGAGACAGCAGAATTTATCATGTGCTGATGCTCCTCCACAAGGTTCTGGCAACTGGGTCTCCTCTCTACTTGAGTCAGAAATTTCAATTCCTCGCAGGAATCAACAGAAGAGATACGAGGCATGGTGCGAGCCTGTTGAGCATTCCCATCCATCGCACTGTGACATATAATAGGTCGTTCTGTGTGACCGCTTGCAGACTGTGGAATAGCTTACCCGCATCTTTGAGGAGTGTGGAGAGGCGGACACTGTTCGGCGCGGAGGTCTTGGCGTGGCTGAGGGAGGGCGATCGGGGCATAGGATGAGGAGGTGTGTATGCGTGGTGTGTTTGCTTGTGTGGAAGGTGTGTGTTTGCGTGAAATTTTCTTGTTTCTTGCTTAAAAATTAAAAAAAATTCCTATAACTCTATTTTCTAACTTTTTTTTTTATTTTCTTTCAGTCTAAAATATATTCTACTAAATTGAATGAAATTGTTTTTGTTTTTTTTTTCAATTATTGATTTATATTATATACATATATATATATTTTTTTTCTATCATATTACTTATTATTATATTTAAGAGATTATTTCATTATGTTTTGATGTAGATGCATTAGAATTGTATAGGAGGGTTAAGTGGGAGAGAGGGCCGGCTGCGCCCTAACTTCGCCCTCCGGGTTAAAATAAAGGCAGCCTATCTATCTATCTATCTATCTATTTATCTATTTATCTATATAAGATTCATGAGCTGACATCTTAGAAAAATTCTCTCTATTAATATTACCTATTACAATAGGTAATAAGAATAGAGAATACTGCCCGTGGAGCCGGTGCCAAATACTATAATAAGGTAAGTTGATCACAGAAACGGTCAGATACCGATATAAAAAGCTTGGCATCAACTGATTAGAAGAGACTGCGCATGCGCAGGTACAGGGAAGTTGACATTATGAGTAGCTCTTCATTTATTAGAGATTTTACCAGTTAAAGTGAATAATTAAGTGTTTTAGATTTTATCATACTAACCAAATAGTGCCGTTCAATATTATAATCACACTTGGACCCTGTGAACTGTAAGTAAAGACTTGTGATATCCACTTTATTCGCGATTGAGGGTTTCTAACCTCATTTTTAAACTGTGACAAACTGTTTTCGGCAGTGTTCTGTTCTGATTGTCTGTGCTTGTGTATACTGATTAAGGAGGGAGAGAGTGATAGATTGATTGACAAGCGACTGAGAATACTGCTTGTTTTTGCTAGAGACTAGGCTTTTGCTCTTATCTGGCTGGTAATTTGATGAGCGGCCTTTCTGTTTCTATCTATAGATATAGACTGGCGTAAATTGTATACTTGGTAGCCGGAGTTTTTGGTTATTTTGACAACGGAATGTTAGTAACTTTTGATTCCGAAACAGCTAATCTGAACTGACCTACGCCAACGATAACTACGGTAAACCGGCCGCGCCAATACTTAAATATACGCACCGGGTCACTTTCTCTTCGTATTAATTTACTTAATCGGAAAAGAATTTCAATTTTGCTTATCTTTGCGTGTGATTGTCTGCTACTATCCTTGGTCTTTTCCAACTCTTTCCTTCCACGGGCTTCCAAATTGTTTCCTGCCTTGAAGGCCCTCTTGGCGCTGTTAATCTCCTTTGACTCACTCTTCCTTTGACTCTTTTGATAAGCATAATCAAAATTCTATTGTTTTTCCTTGTATGCGAATTAGCTCTATACGATTGAAACAAATAAACAGTCAATGAATGTGAAATCGAGTAAGATTAATATGAAATCGACAATAGAAAAGAGCAAAACGTCAAAGGGCAACCCTGCTATTTTATATAATAATGTTAAATTTAGAAAAGGATCTTGCACAAGTAAAGGTGATATTACCTGGCGTTGCCTTGTCAAAAACTGTTCTGTATCGATAAAGACAAATAGCAGTGCATCTATTATTCGAGAAATTAATGGGTCGCATACACATGATAGTCTGGCTATATCATCTATTGAAACCGACGAGGAGTCGCTGCTATTATCTCCGTCTAATGTTGGCAAAGAGATCAATTTCAATGATTCTAATATTTGTGATAAGTCTCAAACAACCCATGAATCTGCCTTGGAGCTTGAGAATCTACAGTTGAGAGATAGGATAAAAGTTCTCGAGGAGCAATGGAGTGCGGCGATCAATCGTTCGATGGAGCTCGACTTTCGACTGATGGAGGTGTCGGCGAGTGAATCGCGAGTGCGGGCTGCGGGAGTTGAGAGTGAGGAGACGTCTTCTCGTGAGGCTACACTTATGGATCGGATTAGTCATTTTCTTAAAAATGAACTTCTGACTGATACGGATATGGACTGTTATTGTAACTATTTGATTGATTCTTTTTCAGGTAAAAATTATGTTGTTCTACCAGCGATAACTAGCATGATAATTAATGATAAAAACGCAGATTTGTCCTTCCTTAAGGAAATTGTCTATAAAAATGATATAATTGCTTTTGTGGTGAATGATAATCAGCCTTCCAGTACTAGGGATGGTTGGTGTGGTTCACATTGGAGCATTGTGCTGTTTGATAAAATTGGTAAGGTGTTTTTTAAGCTGGACTCAATGGGTGAACTCAATGATAAATATGCGGAGGCTCTGATAGGGAGAGTAAGTTCGATTTTTGATTCAGATAGGTTGGCTTATATACCTTGTCCTCGCCAGAACAACAACTATGATTGTGGAGTATTCGCCCTGTTTTTCCTTGAGGAAGTGTTCAAGTTTCGTGAAAAAAACAGTATAACTAATTTAACAGAGGGTCTCTCTTTTGATTCTAATTTTAATGCGGCCAATTATAGATGGAGGATTCTTTGTAATTTATGTCAGATACTGAAACCAAAAACAATGTCTAGCAAGTCGTTAGGATTACTAGAATGTAGAAATTCAGAAAATACTGTTCAGGGTACGGCACAAATTTGTAATGACATTCATAATAATTTCTCAGTTTCTAGACAGGTAAGAACTTCTAAAACTAAAAATAGTTCTGTTGAGAAGAAATTAACAAATACTGATCTTGGTAAGCGGAACAAAAATAAGATTAAAATTTTCAGTGACAGTCACGGTCGTGACCTGGTTCACTATCTCAACAGTGTGGATTCAGGCAAATCTAATTCAGTCAGTGGGTTTATTATGCCGGGTGCAAAATTAAGCCCGATTGCCCGTAATGTTGAAAGTGATAGTGCTGATATGACCAGTGATGACCATGTTGTGCTAATGGGAGGGGCCAATGATGTATATTGCAACCAGTCTGCCAAATTTTTGAGAGGTCTGCTCACTGTTCTGCAGTTGTTGGTATTCACTAATGTTTTAGTATCTACAATTCCAGTCAGACATGACCTGCCTGACTGGTCTTGTGTTAATGTTGAAATTAGAAAAATAAATGGTAAAATAAAAAAATTGTGTGGGAAATTTAGTAATGTGAGGGTTATTGATATCTCAGACCTGCAAAGAGATATGTTTACCAGGCATGGCCTTCACCTAAATAGGAAAGGGAAGATGGCACTGGCTGATAAGATTGACAAATTAATGAAGTGTTCAGTTGATAATAGAAGAGTAATTGAACTAGGGTATGGAGAATGCTACTCGGAAAACTAATTGTTGGTCCTGTTGAAATCTTTCGCGATCTACCAATTTCTAAATGCAAAAAACAGGACCTTCAGAGAAATTTAATAGTATGGTCACTGAATATTCAATCCTTAAGAATGAAGCTTTTTGAACTGGAGGCTATTATAAATAAAAGGGAAGTTGAGGTAATCTGCCTGAGTGAGCACTGGCTAAGAGAGGAGGAAATTTGCTTCTATGTTCCTCAAAATTTTGTTTTGGCTAGCTTCTATTGTCGACGTTCTCCTTATGGGGGTTCTTCGATCTTAGTTAGAGAAGGGCTAGATTTTAAACACATTGACATATCATCTTATTGTTGTGAGACTAGTTGTGAGGCGTCAGCTATTAGGCTTAACAAATGGAATGCCCTAGTAATAAGTCTTTATCGTACTCCAAGCTCTAATTTTGAAGAGTTTATCACTAATTTAGAGCGGCTATTAACATTTGTTACCAATAGGATTAAAGGCTTCAAATACCTAATACTGGCAGGCGATTTCAATGTTGATATAATAAAAACCCTAGAACCTAGTACTCAACATTTCTTGAATTTGTTGAGATCATTCGATTTATATTGTGCAAACTCTTCTCCAACTAGGTTCAAATCATGTCTGGATAATGTAATTAGTAATGTTTCTGCTGCATACGTTCAAGTCTCTCAATTAGAACAGGGTTTGATATCGGACCATGCGGGTGTTTGTGTATCTTTTAATCTAGAAAATAAGCTATCATCTCCAAATAAGTGCAATGAAATTGATGAAAGCCCTGGAAAAACAATTTCTATCAGGTTATTTTCGGAGAAAAAGTTGGATAATTTGAAACAGTCTCTTGTGAATGTTTGTTGGAAAAAAGTTTACAAATCCAATAATAATGTAAATGAGGCAGCTGAAGCTCTTTTAAGTATTGTAGTGGAGTGTTTGAATAGCAGCTGTCCTAGATTGTCATTCGAAAGTAGAAGCAAGAAAAAATCTGTGACAAACTGGTACACACCTGAACTTGGAAAATTACACATTTTACTGTTGACATCCTACAGTAAATTTAAAAATACTTTAAATGAAGATGATAGAAAAATTTATAAGAATGTAAGAAAGCTTTACCGAAAAAAGTTGATAGAAGCCAAAATAATAAATAATAGTAAATTTATCGAAAAAGCAAACAATAAATGTAAAGCTGCATGGTCGATTGTAAAAAAAGAAACTTATACTGAAACCTTCAAGAAGCCAATTACAATCCCTCCTGACGTTTTGAATGAGCATTTTTCTAATATATCGAATACAATGCAAAATGAGGTTCAGGAACAAAGTGAAGCATCATTTTTAGAATTTTTGATCAAAGCTCCTAAATCGAAATATAACTTTAAATTGAAGACAGTGGATATGATTTCTGTTAAAGCAATTGTGAATAGAATGAGTAACTCCCGTAGTGAAGATTTCTATGGAATTTCTAATTATTTAATTAAAGAGATAACTGACGTTATTCTGCTTCCCCTCACGTTTATTATAAACCTGATTATTGTCATGGGATGCTTCCCTGATTGTCTGAAGTTGTCCAAAGTCACACCTGTTCTAAAGAAAGGAGATCATAATGACCCTTCGAACTACAGACCGATTTCTCTCATACCTATTATCAGTAAAATTATAGAATTTTGCCTGCTTATACAATTATATGAATATTTCATGAATAACAGCTTATTGTATCCCTACCAGTATGGTTTCCGACCTAATCACTCCACAATTGATGCGGTTGAAAAAATTGTGGACCTAATCTTGCAATGCTTTGAGGAGAAATGTATGGTAGGATCCAGTCTAATAGACCTGAGCAAGGCCTTTGATTTGGTTTCGCATGAGATATTATGTAAAAAACTTGAATATTATGGTATTGTAGGCAAGGAGCTAAGTCTCCTAAGAAGTTATCTTCAGGGTAGGAAGCAAAGGGTTATCATAGATGGTAAATGTTCCAATTTCTTGAATATATATGCTGGTGTTCCACAAGGATCGGTACTTGGACCGTTTCTCTTTTTGGTATTTGTAAACGATTTTAGCTTCAATGTATCGGGTCTTTCCGTGATGTATGCTGATGACACCACCTTAATTCAGTCAGATGTGAGCATAGAAAATATCAATAAGAAGCTTGATGGATCTTTGGTACAAGCTAAAACATGGTATTCAACCAATAAGCTTAAGATAAATGAAGAGAAAACGGAGAAAATAATATTTCAATTGGGACACTCAGCAGGTCTTGACAAAGAAGTTTTGAAACCAGTGAAACTTTTGGGTATAATCTTGGATGCTAAACTCAATTGGGAGGAGCATGTTGATGGTCTATGTAAACGCTTAGCCAGAGTAGTATATCTTCTGAGGCGACTGAAAAATTCTGTAAGCTCTGATACAGTAATGATGACATATTATGGTCTTTTTCACTCTCATTTGGCTTATGGTGTTAGAATGTGGGGGAACTCGACAACACACAAGAGAGTCTTCATATGGCAAAAAAAAGCTATTAGGGCTATCCTAGACCTTCCCCAGAGAGAATCATGTAAGCCACACTTCATTAAACATGGTATTCTGACCTTGCCATCTTTATATATTCTATATAATGTTATGCATGTGAAAAAAAGATTACAGAACTTTCCCAGACACAGTGATTACCATACCTATAATACAAGGAATAAAGAAAACATTGTTACCCCTAAAATAAGACTGACCAAGAGTTTGAAAAGTCACATGTTTTTACAATTCGCTTTGTTTAATAAGTTGCCAGTAAATGTTAAAACCCTGCCTGTTAATAGATTTAAAAATGCAGTTAGTTTGATTTTAAAACAGAATGGTTACTATTCGGTCGACGAATATTTAAAATCATGATGATGTTTGGTGCTTTGAAATGTAGTAAATGTTAGTGTATAATCAGTAACAGTGTGGTTTTCCAGGTGTTTATCAAGTACCATACAAAAATAATAATAATTACAATAGCCTGCTTTTTTATAATATTTTATTGAATTTTTAAATATTTTGATAGTATTGTATTGTAATGTTTCCTGACTTATATTTATTATTAAGTATATTTGAATATGACTTTTTATGTGTATGTTTGTATTCTAAAGCTTTACTGCATATTGACACTGCCTATTGCGATTAATTTTGTTCAACGGCAATAAAGAATTCTTATTCTTATTCTTATTCTAAAAGTGAATTGCTCATGTTCGCGGCGCGTATATCTGTACGCACCTTAAGATTCAAGTCGACGGTTTTGCATCTCTCTTTATGTTTATATGTTGCGCATTTACAGCGAAACGCAGCAATAGATTTTCATGAAATTTGACAGGTATGTTCCTTTTTAAATTGCGCGTCGACTTATATACAAGGTTTTCAGAAATTTTGCATTTCAAGGATAATATAAAAGGAAAAAGGAGCCTCCTTCATACGCCAATATTAGAGTGAAAATCAGACTATCGAATCATAAATCATCATAAATCAGCTGTCGAGTGGATTATAAATTGCATGCCATGACGCATGCGATTAATATCTCAATGTAACTTGGTAAAAAATCAGCTGCTATGTGGACTATTAATTGCATGCCTCAATAGGGGTATTCACAATGTAGGAGTTAGCTGGCTAAGTCGAGCTATTCGCTAACTCCTGCTATTTGCTAAGTCTGTGTTAACTCAATGCTATAGTAGTACGTTAGAAAGAAATTAACAGACGAGTAGCAGATAGCGCACGTTGGAGTCCACTAACTGTAGCAATCTCTGTTAAAACGGCAGTCATATGTTTATAATCTTACTTTTGAGATATAATAAACTTTGAGTTAGACAAATTATCCGCTTGGATCGCTACTGCAGTTAGCTAATAGCAGATGGTTTTAGATGGGGCGTTCACAATCCAGAGTTATCAAATAGCACTTTAGCTGGCTAAAACAACATTGTGAATACCCCTATTGAATAAAATTTTTATGCACTATTAAATGAATTATTGATTGTATGCAATAACGCATGCAATTAATAACTAAAATAGCATAGTATTGTTTTGTCCCTCGACTTTTCTCTGCTTTGAACTCGGGCTGTCCTGTTGCCTCAAGTATGTCTTGAAGGAGATTAGCTTTTGATGTTAGCATTTTAGATACACCAATTCCAACAGCCGTTTTCACATCGATATCTCGCCGACACGACATAAAGACAGGATATACTCTGACGGACAGTATAAGAGGAGGCTGTGGTTTACAACTGCGCGAGGTCTACTGTTCACAGAACTACTAGTTTATAAAAAACTGTGATGACTCTCATTTAAAATTCACGTGAGAAAACCTGTCTATCTAGCCGTGATTGAATGAAGGCATCTAAATTGAGATTCATGTTATAAAGTCAGCGAAAATGATAGGACATGGTTGCCAATTTTATTTTCCCACCGCCTCCTTAAGGCTCGGTGTACACCAGTTAGTCAAGACAAGACTAGACACGTTTAGTCACAATACTTCACATTGTTATTCATGACGCAACTCACACTGATTAGTCATTGCAATTAGACATGTCTTCATAAGCAACTATGTGAAGTTATGTGACTGAACGTGTCTGATAATGACTTGTCTTGACTAACTGGTGTGTACCTAGCCTAAGGCTCAGCGTACACCGGTTAATCAAGACAAGACAAGACACGTTTAGTCACAATAATTCACACAGTTGCTTATGAAGACATGTCTAATTGCAATGACTAATCAGTGTGAGTTGCGTCATAAGAAACTATGTGAAGTATTGTGACTGAACGTGTCTGACAATGTCTTGTCTTGACTTACTGGTGTGCGCTTAGCCTTAGTAGATATTTGATTGATGTTAAAAATGATCAGATATACTATGTTCATCACATACATTTTCATGAATTGAGATTCAATATTCTGGTAGTTGATTAAATCTCTTCATAACCTATAAATGATCTGGCAACCGTGCAGAATTACAGCTATTTGCTTTGCCTAATGACAGACAAGGATTATAGCAAGCCAATGTTAGTCAGGTGCTAACTTTACAACGTCAAACTCACTATAAAAAAACCCATTAACTAATGCCACAGTAACCAATAAGAAAAGCGGAATAAGTCATGGATCAGCCGTTGATCACGGATTTCAATATTATAACTGTATGGTTTAGAAGATGTTTCTATTTTTCCAACATACTTGAGTCAATCATTTCTTGGGGTAGAAAAGGATAGCGCTATCTGCTTTGTCGAATGATAGACAAGGATAGCAAAACCAATGTGAATGTCATTATAACCTGGACCTCACTATAGTCTGAGCGTAACCAAACACAAGCTGCGTCGCCGAGTGAGTAAGTATGGCCGTTTTCACACTCACCGTTTGTCGGCCGACACTCAGAATTTACTGTCCTCCAATTGGCTAAGAGTCAGCTGTCGGTGAGAATTGACAAATCAGAGGAAAATTCTGAATGTCAGCCGACAATCGACAAGTGTGAAGATAGCCGTTTTCAAATAACTGATAGTCGGCCGACATTAAGGTTATGCATTAAATATATTTTTTTTCTAAAAAAAAAATCTTTTTTCTTTTTCTAATCTATTGGAGAGGTTCTTAGGACATAATCTATGCAATTGAAATATTTTTATCAGCTTCTGTTAGCTAACAATAGGGCTTCAAAAGTCACTTTTTTGAGGCAGATGGTACACATAGCCTTCAAAAACTACTGGTAAGAAAAATTTGAGAAAAGTATGCAAGTCTCCTCTTCCATATATCAAAAATTACGTCAACTTTGTTTTTGAAAATCTGAAGGAAATAAATTTTTATGCATTTTAAACTCCTTTTTCACATTCAATGTTCGTTCTATAGACTTCAAATTCATAGTAACTTGTAGCGCTGTTCTTGATAAATAAAGTTGATGCTTAAACTTCTTTTATAGACCGAATAATAACCGCTGGTATGTGTAACTTTAAAGCACGGTTTCACGCCTGCTATGCTCGGGCAGCAACTGAATAGTACAGCTGGAGCGATCTAGCGGAATTAGTTTGTCCCTAAAGCTAAGCACTCGACTTTAATCGTCACGACACCAAGAATGTCCTCCGATAAACTGCGAATCAGTTGAGATCCGTATAATTCCCGGTCTTCCCGTCCTGTGGACACCCTGTGAGAATTAGTCAATCGGAGGATAATGACCGCTTTCACACTTGGGCTCAACTCACACTTACGCGACTCAGGTCGAGAAGAGACTCGACTCTAATCGAGAGCATGTGTTTCCAAATGGTGACACTCAGACCAGGGACACTATGACCTTGCCTTGTTTGTATATCTATTATAATTTAATCTCTGTTAAGAAAAATCTGTCCAATTTTAATAAAAATATCTCTGTACATTCACATTACACTAGACATAAGGATGATATAACTAGACCTACAGTTAGATTGACTAAAACTCTGAAAAGTATCTACAAATTCGCATGTTTAATCTTCTACCAGATAATGTTAAGCAGTTACCATTGAAAACGTTTTGTATTGCTGTTGATAAATGGCTCAAGTCTGAAGCTTTCTATTCTGTAAATGAGTACCTGGAATATTTTAATGTGTATGTGTAAATTTGATTGTTTGATATAGCTTACCTTGTGATATTTTACATATTATTGACAAAGCCTATTGTTTACATTTTGTTATGTTGTTTTATGGCCAATAAATTTCTTGATCTTTGACCAGTCGATTCTAGTCTCCTCGACGTCACCATTTGCAAACACATTGCTCTCGACTAGAGTCGAGTCTCTTCTCGACCTGAGTCGCTCAAGTGTAAGTTGAGCCTTACCGATTTTTTGACGGCAGGGCACGACAGGACAGAAAGCTCTCAAATTGGGTGATTGGGTAAGCGTATCGACGATCAGTCAACCAGAGAGCTTTTTGTATTGTCGTGCCGTGCCGTCAAGAAATCGGTATGTCTGAAAACGGCCAATCTGGGTGTAATGAAGGTAGTAAATGTCGGCCGACAATCGTTACGTGTGAAAACAGCTATCAAAAACAGAATTGAATTGCTTCGCAATTCGAGTAGTGCCAGTGAGAGTAGAGCATGATTTAAATACTGATAATAAATACCAACTAAATTAGAATACATACTAATTATTGAACAAAAACATAAATAAATCAATTACACTGGAAACTTCTGCTATGAAAAATATCGACAAGAAGGAGGACGGACAGCTCAAAGGAGATTCGATAAGAACTAACTTACTATCCAGACAATATTACCATAGAGAAATGATAAGAAGATATCCCATGGCATAGGACCCATGGGACCTATGTCAAATTTCAATACTTTTTTTGTTAACTCATGCCGATTACTGTCAACAACTGTCTATTATTACTGTATTGTCGGGGTGAGAGTGTATTGAACGGCACATTATGAGACTACCAGCTTCATATAGCTTAACGAGAAAGAACTACTAGTACTATCGGTTTCAGTTAACAGTGAAATTTGGAACATAAACGCCCTATACCATGGGATATCTTCTTATGATATCTTCTTATCTATGATATTACGGGTCGAGGCCAGACGAGGCAAACGATAGAAGAGTCCTAAGCCAGTCGAGGCCAGCGACGGTAGAGACCTGCGACATTCGAGACCAGCGACCGTAGAGGACTCCTGAAAAAGAGGCCTCAAATGTCGCCTGCGTTAGGCGACAATTTTTGTACAGGCCTCGACTGTCGCGCCCCCTTATAATACCTTGTCGTGTAGGTGTCGTACTTCTGGAAGACATTGCAGTCCAGTTTATAGGTTTACTAATTTATAAATTATTTACCAAGCTACTAAAACAGCAATTCCTTAGCGACGAATCTACGATTCTAACCACACGGCTCCTATTGTTTGCTGTAGATTCTATATCGATATACTTATAGACTAAACAGTAATAGACTACAGCCTTCAAGGGCCAAGCCCTCAGTTGGCTTGAAAGGACAGGAAGCTCTCCGATTGGCTGATTGAGTTAGCGTATCTAATGAGCTTGCTGTCTAGCCAATCGGGGAGCTTCTTGTCCTGCCGTACCGACTGAAAAGACGCCTCATGTGGATGGCCCTAATACAGCCATCAAGCGACTAGGATCGCAGTCATTGCTAAGGAGATGCACCTCAAGGGCCGAGGTGTTTTCGACGTGCCTCGATACGTCAACCCAATCAACGAATCTGAGAGCATCTTATTCTGTAAATACGCTCGTGTGGCTATGCCCTAATACAGCCGTAGAGCAGCTATAGTGTGGTCCACCTTATAATGGCAGTGGATAAAGTTAGAAGAATAGCGTTGCCGATTCTCTGCATTAATTAATTATATTTCTACACTGTCAAAAACATAATTGTCATCGTTGTGGACCTAGAAAAGGATAGTACCACCGGCTTTGTCGAATGATAGACAAGGATAGCAAAACCAAGTTTGATCAAATACTGTCATTATAACGTGGACCTCACTATAGAATCTTAGTCATCGCATCTCAGGTTCGAAACATACGAGGCGTTTTTTCAGACGGCATGACAGGTCTCGACACTCCATCCCAATCACCCAATCGCAGAGATTCCTGACCTGTCGTGCAAACTAGTCTAAAGAAACGCCTTATGTGTCAAGATAGATAACAGTTGAACATCGCCATAGAAATGGGTTTAACATAAGCTAATGGAAGAACCCTTACATCAATTCACGTTTGAATTTGTATTCCATATGATATAAGTAATCCAGTTCCGTGATGATCTTTCTATCTGATGAAAATTAATTTTTTAGAATCAAAAATATTATAATTTCTCCAGCATTATTTAGTTTATTTGTTTATTTTTATTCACCTATTAAATTAGTTTTTTCGAATGTAAGAATATTGATACTGATGGGCACGCATAATAATACCATGACTGCAAAACAAAATATTGAAACCAAAGACCTTAAAGTTGCGATTAGACCAAATTTATTAAAAAAATGTTAATAACTCAATCCTTTTAGATTATATTAGATTGAACATAACTTATCATACACATGATGAACATATGTGTTTGTCAACTTCCGTTCAATCTAAAAGAATCTATAAGGATTAAGTTATAACCATTTTGTTGATAGCTTTGGTGTAAACCCAGCTTAAAGATGCATACCTCTTAATGTCTTTGAAACTCTAGACCTTATACAAATAGACTGGTAGTAATAGACTGGCTTCTCCACACATCTGTGTAATCACTTGTCAGCTGATTTATCTATATATATATAATAAAAATATATATAAAAGCGAAATGGCACTCACTCACTGACTGACTGATTGACTGACTGACTGACTCACTCACTCACTCGCAGAACTAAAAATCTACCGGACCAAAGACGTTCAAATTTGGTAGGTATGTTCAGTTGGCCCTTTAGAGGCGCACTAAGAATCTTTTGGCGATATTTTAACTCTAAGGGTGGTTTTTAAGGGTTAAAAGTTCTTTTAGCATTTATATTCTTCTTATTCCAATATCTTAAAATTAGAATATTGAAATGTCCATACTATATGTTGATATGGAATTATAATCTAGAGAGAGTACCTCTTCGAAACAGTTGTTCTGGTAACTAAATTAATAATTTTGTCAGGATGGCATTAAGTTGAGTTGACTTTCTTAGGTTGGCACCAAGTCGAAGATTGAAATGTATTATCGCGGAAAAATTGATTGGGCACTGCTACTTCAATCAGAGCTATTCCTGGGAATATTAACCCTTGAAATGCAAAATTTCCAAAAACCTTGTATATACGTCGACGCGCAATTCAAAAAGGAACATACCTGTCAAATTTCATGAAAATCTATTACCGCGTTTCGCCGTAAATGCGCAACATATAAATATATAAATATTTAAACATTAAGAGTAATGCCAAACCGTCGATTTGAATCTTAGACCTCACTTCGTTCGGTCAACAATGTGCCTAATTTATAAGTGGTATTACAGAAATCGTTCACTCTATAGTAAGCCTTTGCAGAAAGAAAGCTGTAAAAACTCTTTTTCATTAATGAGGTATTTGGAAGTTGACGCCAACATCTTTCTGAGTCTAGTGAGTTCTATTATTATGAATTGATCAAGGAAACAATTTAAAAGACAAACCACAAATGTTGGTACCTTATTTTTGAACTTGCGAAATCGTTCCGTATAGGTGTCAGTCTTCTGGAAGACATTAGAGAAGCCCTGCTCCTCCTCTGCACTCTCGTTCTGTTGCTTGCGGTGTGCAATCAGCATATGAACCTCACTGATCAGCTGAGCAGCGTCTCTGCGTTCTCAAACTCCTTGGGAAACTGCAGGTCGGCTGCGTCCTCTTCGGTCAGGTCTACACTGCCCGCCGCCATTTTGAATCTACAAATCAAAGAGGACTTCTTTAGAAACAATTATTACTGTTAGATAAGTATGAAGTAAGTATTGTTACAATATGTGTAATCTTATCTAAAACGAATGAAATAGAAGAAGAAGAAGAAGAAGAAGAAGAAGAGAAGAAGAAGAAGAAGAAGAAGACAGGAGAAGAAGAGAAGAAGAAGAAAAGAAGAAGAAGAAGAAGAAGAAGAAGAGAAGAAGAAGAAGAAGAAAAGAAGAAGAAGAGGAAGAAGAAGAACAAGAAGAAGAAGAAGAAGAGAAGAAGAAGAAGAAGAGAAGAAAAGAAGAAGAAGAAGAAAAGAAGAAAAGAAGAAGAAGAAAAGAAGAAGAAGAAGAAGAAGAAGAAGAAGAAGAAGAAGAAAAGAAGAAGAAGAAAAGAAGAAAAGAAGAAGAAGAAGAAGAAGAAGAAGAAGAAGAAGAAGAAGAAGAAGAAGAAGAAGAAGAAGAAGAAGAACGAGAAGAAGAAGAAGAAGAGAAGAAAAGAAGAAGAAGAAGAAGAACAAGAAGAAGAAGAAGAAGAAGAAGAAGAAGAGGAAAAGGATAGTTGAAGAGGAGACGATGAAGAAGAGAGAATTATGACAAAATCCAGAACGAGTCAGGGAGAATAAGAGAGAGACAGTGTGAGAAAATTTGCAAGGGGAAAGATGTGGAAATGTGAATAGGAAATCACTGTAATAGAAATCGGGAGAGGAATAGAATAGCACAAGGCTACCTTATGTTTTCTCTCCCTATCATTTTGATGATGTACTTATTGTATGAATCAATAAAGAATAAATAATCAATCTATTGTATCACTACTTTGTAAATAATCATAGCTCATATGCTTTATGTAATCAACATGTCTTTAGTCTGTATTTTGAAATGTTGCATTGTTTAGTCTTCTAATATTGTAAAAGAATCTTTAGTAGGTGACTGTGGTCTTGGCTCTTTTGGATCAGGTCTACACTGCCCGCCGCAGTTTCTTTAGAAACAATTATTACTGTTGGATAAGTAAGTATTGTTACAATAATCAATCTATTGAATGAATGAATGAATGAATTTTATTTGCCAAAAACAAAATACAAAAAAGCTTTACAAAAAATAAATTTAAGTATATGCTACTGCACTTAAACCAAGATACATACATTCATTTAATTAGATATAATAACGAAATGATATCCTTTACATTACAAACAATAGTTTTAAAATGAAGATTCAATTTATGATCACATGCATAAGTACAGTAGGTGAGGCAAAAACACCGGCAAAAGGAAGATTCCTTGTGCGCCAGTGTGAGTCGTAAATCAGCTTAATCAGGGATGTAATATATAAACTTGAATCTAGCGTATGAAGTGTTCGAAAATATAATTTATAATATGAAGTTGATTATTGTATAAAAGTCAACGATTGGAAATAATTCAAGTTTAGCCATGCCTCCATGGCTCTTTTTCTGTGTTTATTATTTCGGAAATTATTAAGTGGAAATTCACTTTCTAGTACATTTATGAATTTACTGCTAATGTAGTAAAGTTGCCTTCTATTGTATCAGTACTCTGTAAATAATCGTAACTCAAATGCTTCATGTAATCAACATGTCTTTATTCTGTATTCTGAATTGTTGCATTGTTTAGGGCCGGTTTCCGAGCTCGGGATTCATCTAGGTTCTAGACTTCAAACAGCTGGAGTCAGAAAATTGGCTTTCCGAAACGTGGCGTAGTCGTAGTCATAGTCACATTTAAATTAAATTTCGAAAATGAGCTGTAAGAATTGAAATAGGCTTATAGGATGCAAGATTAGTATATTAGTATTAAAATATAATATATGTTAGCTTGCTTGCATGATAATCTGTTGGCTAATTTAAGTTTTTGTTTTGTTTTGTTTTGCTGTTTACTTGCTTTTCATCAAAATATGACTAATTCAGAACGAAATAGTCTGACTGCAGACTTTAGTGTAATGGATGGTTTATGTGGGTTGACGAATTCAAATTTCGAAAAAGCTACGTATCCCAGAAGGGACAAATCTCATATAGATGTACAAATAAGTTGTGTTCAATGACCATTATGACGGATGCTAGTGGACGAATTGTTTCCAGAGTATCGGTAAACACTCCCACCATCCTCCCAAAGAAAAATAGTAGAACTCCTGTTTTATTTATTTTCATTTTATTTAAGGTTTAATGGCCTGTATCCGATTATACGGTAATGAATTTATACAGTAAAATATTT
>NW_024090540.1:0-29931 GCF_014356525.2 Nilaparvata lugens
TTGAAATAGGCTTATAGGATGCAAGATTAGTATATTAGTATTAAAATATAATATATGTTAGCTTGCTTGCATGATAATCTGTTGGCTAATTTAAGTTTTTGTTTTGTTTTGTTTTGCTGTTTACTTGCTTTTCATCAAAATATGACTAATTCAGAACGAAATAGTCTGACTGCAGACTTTAGTGTAATGGATGGTTTATGTGGGTTGACGAATTCAAATTTCGAAAAAGCTACGTATCCCAGAAGGGACAAATCTCATATAGATGTACAAATAAGTTGTGTTCAATGACCATTATGACGGATGCTAGTGGACGAATTGTTTCCAGAGTATCGGTAAACACTCCCACCATCCTCCCAAAGAAAAATAGTAGAACTCCTGTTTTATTTATTTTTCATTTTATTTAAGGTTTAATGGCCTGTATCCGATTATACGGTAATGAATTTATACAGTAAATATTTATTGGTAATGATCAGATATATAAAAATTTAGTTTATTCAATTTCCTGGATGGATAAAAAATATATTATATTATGAGTAAGAGTAATTCAAACCTACAATTTATAAAGAGATAATTTACGATTCAATACAGTTTAATACAGCTAAGTTGGTTGATTATGGTTACTGATGAATGAATTCGCAACTAATAAGTTCAAATAGAGAGACAAGTACTAAATACTTTAGTAGACTTTAAGAGGTACAATACCGATTTTATTACTGATGTTATTAATGATGAGTTATTATTAGAAAGATTATTACGTATTAATTGAAAGAATAAATTAATAAAGTAAGTTATTAGGTTATGGACAAGATCTACGATGAAAAAATATTTCTAAAGGCATAAACAAGAAACGGTTTATGTTATGTGCGCTCCTCGAAACACGACCGTCCGCTACCACTGCTCCGACTCGACTCCTGTCGGTGATAGTAGGCCTACTGTTGTAGTTTAAACAAAGAAACCTGTGCCTTTGTTATTCTGAGTAGAACCGGGCGCAGTTAATTGATACAAATAATTGAAAATTATAGTCTGATCGAGTGTTTACTTACATGATTAAAGCTACAATGGCTGTCACAAATATCAGCTTGATGTGAACAGCTCAGATTTGTGAGCTAAGTGGCCGTTCTCCAGGTTTTCACTAAATCTCTCCCAAGTTCTTATCACGGATATCAGTAGGTGCATTACCTCTCCAAAGATAGCTGCGCTTGTTCGTAATCATCTGAAACCATTTCTTCAATTATTTTGTGGATTCAATCTGTAATATAACGTATGATTAATATTATAATCCCAGCATTCAATATTTTAAAATATATATATTATTATCCTATTATTTGCTGCCAGCAGTAGGAACATGCTCAAATGCAAATGATAGGCTGTCAATGTATGATTTTCTTCACATTTCACGATTCAAGTTTACATTTTTGAGCTAGAAAAACATCAATTTCTCTATATATCTCTTTTAGAATGCTCTTAAAAACACATTAAATATCAATATTAAACTTGCGAACATAAAATATTAAATTATTTCGATGTTGCATACAAAATATTTTATGAGTTGATAAGCATAATAGCTAGACATGTTAAAATTGTTATAGTTAATCTATCAAAGATAAAATTATGGTAGTTTTAGTCTTATCTAAGTGAAAATTGGTACAAAATTATAATAAATAAACGTAGGCTCAAGTAGACGAAGTACACCTAATATGAATGTGATGTTTTTGAACCTGCTTTGTGCTTGGACAATAAGTTAGTTTATGCTAGTCGGTATTCATAAATATATTCAGTGGAGTCACTTGAGCAAGACGTCAAAAGTTTAGTGGGAGTGGCAGGTGCATGTTTGATAAGAATGATAACTTAAGGTTGTGCATCACGCTTTTCAAAACTTTTTATGGTAACATTTTTCAAAGAAGGCTATTCCGATTTGGATACCATCGGTCTCACTAAATGAAGCACATCACAAGGGAAAACTCAATTCATAATTTTTACTTTTTGCGATATATAGTTTAAATCTTGGGTGAGATCCGATCCATTGCTGAATTGAGAGTAAATAAATTCATGAAACTTTGAGGATTCATTATTCAAGATAGTTGCTCATTGTAGACCACTATTTCAACCTTTGTGGCCTCATTTTGACTCTGCCTGCAATGTTTATCCTGGAATCAGCCTTAATGGTGGAATGGAAACCACAAATGTTCACAATAAATGAAGAAACTCATCACTATAAAAAGATCTACAAGCAAAATTGATCCATGTAGTGGAGTGACTTCAACCTTGGCCAGGAATAGGCCTGAATTATTGAGCAAAAGAATATTGAACAAGGTTGCAGCTACTGTATGAAGCATAGAAAGAGGACTAGTTGAAGAAGACCCTGAAAAGTTAGCGGGTAGACAGACCCACATCATGACCACCACTCTGTCGACGAGGCTTATTCTGCACAGTGAGGCTTAGACGCTTCACATGCATTCGGTTCGGTTCGTTACCGAAAACGAATGAGGCTTTCATACATGTCAGGTTTTAATTCGTACGGTTCTAATTAGGTATTTTCTTCTCAAAAACAGCTGTGTTTGGATTTTCACAGGTCATGCTGGTATATTTAAATATAACAGCTGGTGTTAAATTGTAAGATGTTATTTCTTGAACAACAAAAATTTAGGGCCGATTTCCGAGCTCGGGATTTAGCCAAGTTCTAGACTTTGACTGGCTTTAAACTCTGGAGTCAGATTCAAAATCAGATGTAGTCATTGGTTTTCCGAGTCAGAGCGTTAACGTAGTCGAGGACTCAAATAGACCCTGGAGTTTCGACATCACGTTAGACCCTGGAGTTTATAATTTCGCTTTCTGAGTGAAGGGCTTATAAGTCCAGGACTTGAATTAGATTCTCGCCTCTTTCCAAGTCAAGGATTTATCAAAAATCGTCCAGGACTTGAAACAGCGTGATTTTAAACCCTCGACTGGGGTAGGGTATAAATTCAAGTTCTAGACTTAGGGCCGGTTTCCGAGCTCGGGATCTATAAGTTCTGGACTTACAGAGTCTAGGACTAAAAAAGCTCTCGGGTCTAAATTGACTTTCTGAGTCACGATTTTATCTTCTAAACTCCGGAGTCTATCAAGTTCTCGACTTATTGAGTCCAGGACTTTAACGCAGTAAACATGAGGGAAATTCACAATATTTTGCTGTTGTTTATTGTTGGCATTATAGCAAAACGGAAACAGCTGATTGCAGCGAGACAATTCAAATGAGCATGCGCTCTCCAAACTATTTTGTGAAAATACGTTTCGATTTCTTTGTAGGCCTATTCAAACAAAACCTTTGAAAGGGAATGAATAAACATTTCATTTTACGTTATGCTATTATTGATCATTGATCCTAACCAGTGATTATGAATGAAAATTTAATTAGGCTACTGAGTTTGAAAACGTATTTGTTTTGAAAAAAAACTGTATTCCATGACAATTATTTGGCTTTTTATCTTCTCCAAAACAATAACTGAATTGTGTTTGCTCAGTTAAGTCTAGAACTTGAATTTAAACCCTACCCCAGTCGAGGGTTTAAAATCACGCTGTTTCAAGTCCTGGACTTAAAAGCCCTTCACTCAGAAAGCGAAATTACAAACTCCAGGGTCTAACGTGATCTCTAAACTACACAGTCTATTTAAGTCCTCGAATACGTCAACGCTCTGACTCGGAAAGCCAATTTTCTGACTCCAGAGTTTAAAGCCAGTAAAGTCTAGAACTTAGCTAAATCCCGAGCTCGGAAACCGACCCTAAAAGTTAATTAAAAATTGTGAATTATTTGAATAGTTTCTTTTTGATTATGTTAATTTTGGATGTTTAGAGAGATAATTTTTTTAAATTGAAAATTTGTTCCTTGTTTTGACACATGGTATTATATAAACTTCATCTCTTCTCTCCATTGATGAAATCATATAATATTCGTGAAAAAAATTCTCCCTGAGTTTTAATTTATATCTTTCATATTTTTTTGGCAAACTATTCATTGAGAAAAAAATGTTCCTGTGAACTAACAGAATTGAATTGACCATATGATTTTGACTTGGGAAATTTGAAACAGATAATCACGATATCAGGTTAAAATAAACAAAAAAGGCCAGCGTGTGTAGAAGACTTTGTTTTTTTCCTGTTTCCCTAGCAACAAATTCGAATATGATAAAACCTATTCGTGTCGAGGGGGCGTTCATGCTATGCGGTTGCTATTCGGTACCGAATTCAAACCGTATTACCGTTTCACACTTATCGGATTTGCCAAAACGAAACGAACCGAATGAGTGTAAAACTAGCCTGACGACCACAATGCAGCAGCGTTTCCAGAGGGATGAAAACAAGTATAAAGTGATCAAGAAAGTATTGCCTGTCTCATTACATATATTGATTTCTCAGAATATCAATTCTAAGTAAATTAAATCGATTTTTTAAAATTACCATATTCAAGTTGTTTTTGATAGTATCCAAATCGAAACAGTACAAAAATGTCACCTGTAAAATGTTTTCCAAGTGGGTGGCGCACAATATTATAAATAAGGTAAAACTTTGTGGCTTGGACACACACAGCGATCTGCAGACAGGAATCAGAGAGGTCTTAGCAGGTTATAGACATGAATATCTAAAATATAGATGAAGGCCACTCTGACCGCTTCCCGCAGATTGTTCTCTGTGTCCCAGCCCATACTGATTTGGAGCAAAAGCAAAATTCCATTTCATGGTGAATTGTTTACTTACTTGGTCAAAAATAATTATTGCAACAACCGTATCAGTTACTGAATCACATCTTGAACGTTCCATTAGGATGCAGTTGATCAGTTTGGCACTGTAAAATATAAATAATAAGTTCAAGTTAATTTATAAGGAAAACTTTTGTATAATATTAAATTTAACATTAGCATGAAAAAAGTTGGCGATCAAATGAAAACTACTCATTCAAAGAGGGTAAATAAATACAGCGATACTTAAGTACAGCTGATTATACGAGTCACACTGGCAAACAAGGAATCTTCCTTCTGCAGGTATTTTTGCCTCACCTACTGTACTCATGCATGTGAGCATAAATTTAATCTTAATTTATTAATACTATTATCATAAATAAGGATATCATTTTGTTATAATTTCTATTAAATAGATTAACATTTCCTTAATTTTTATGTTTGTATCTTGTTTTTGGCAAATAAATTCATTCATTCAAGTAGGCTTATAGTTAGGTCAATGCTATAATGCCAGTAGAAAAGATAGGACAACTGCGTTGCCGATTTCCTGTATTGCCACTGGCTCCTATAATAGAGAATAGCTGATTCGGAATAACATATCTGATGTAACCCAATATTAAATGTGCATTCTATTTAATAATAATAATAATAATATTTTATTCGTCAAGAAAATATATTATTCAATTAGTAATTCATAAATTTTCATGATTTAAATTAAATCTTTTTGTAAGGTCTAATTAATTAGGTATATTTTTACATTGTAAAAAAACAATCATGTGAAGCAACATGAGATAGAGCAAAACTTATTTCAATTTCCAAAGCAATTTGATTTGTCTAATGATAGACAAGAATAGCAACACCAATGTTAATCAAATGCTGCCATTAGGTGGACCTCATAGTACCAGAGTTATTATATTTATATTGAGTTACCATAAAGCAAAAATACCATAGGAATATCAGCGGCTTGAGTTAACAGTGAAATTTACAACATAAGAGCCCTATACTAAACCATTAAATTAAACACGATGAGATGTTTTTATGCTATTGTTTCTCTATGATGCTACAATTACAGTAGTCTGTGTCTGACTACCGTATATAAATTATCTTCAAACAACCAATACAATCAGCTCTAGGGCTTCAGTGAGTCTGGTTGAATTTCATTCAGTTTATAATTTGGTTAATGGAAAACTTTTTATAAAATACTGAAAAACTTTATTTTATAAAACAATCCACATTTGGCTAAACCACTCTAAGCTTAATCTTGAATCATTTCTCTAAATGGATTTTCCAACAAGTAGCCTGACTGCAGTAGGCCTACATGTAAATCACTTATGTTAGCAAATCCTTTTTATTTAATTTATTGAATAAATGATGCACTAACCTAACTACAGTATTTAAAAGAAGATGGAATTCATAAATATCTCACAATAGGGAATAAGGTCTAAATATATTTAGCCTATTCAGTACCCCTACCGTAAAATGGGGTGAATAGCAACAGTTTTGTATTTTCCATGTTAATAACTGAAGAATACTGATAGTTAAAAATGTTTCTATCATGATTAAAGTTTAATCTTGTGCTGTAGATTCAATATCAGATCATAATTGAGAAATAAAATATCAGTTATTAAAAAAACATGAAAACATGCCTGTGCTGTTCACCTGCCAGTTGGTGTGAATAGCCACCGTATGTCTTACCTTGATAATATGCATTCTGTTGCTTTAAAACCATTTTATGGGTGAATAGAAACTATCGCTTTATAGAAATATTTATCTTAATTATTTTGATTAATCTGAAAGATTGGTTCAATTTGTAATAATAAATAGTTTGAATTAAATTTATGCAATAAAGGTTAAAATGTTAGATTCATTTCAATAAATTTGATTAATTTAAAATGTTCATTCATATAGCTACCTAATACTAACATGAAAAATTGTTAATATGGGATAAGAGGTTTTTGTGGTTTAAAGTGTTTCTTTCTTTTAATTTTTTTATGATATTTATACACACAGTATGGTCCAAATTAAATTTTTTCCCCACTTCTCTGTAGCTTTGCCTTGCTCGATGTCTTTGATTGCAGCTAACATTACATTGTCATCATATTTTTGCACAGTTTCGTTCCAGGAACAGTTTTATACACTCGGGGCATTTTAAAAACCCCAACTATCACAATTGATTTTAAATAACATAAATAAAATAGTACCAGTTTCGAAATACTAAATGAAAGCAGAGGGGAAATCGGTTGACAACATAACCTAAATGGCACTGTTGTTCAAAAGTTGCTGTTGCTATTCACCCCATTCGACGATTCCAAGAGGTTGTATCAGAGAAAAAAATATAATTAATTGTAGAATTGAGATATTTTCAAGATTAAAAAAGTGTTTTTGCGTAAAAAATGCAGTTTAAAAAGAAAATTCCATTGATATTGATATTTCATACCTTTTTGGTACATGTGAAGTTTTGGAGCATAAATTTTTTTATATAAAATCATAGTCACCTTGTTATTTTTTTATTCCTTATGTTGGCCACTCTGGATAGCAAAACTTGTTTGAAAATAGCGCCAAGATACTAGAGTGACTCTCAATATAAAAGAACTGATATTAGATACGCATGTGCAAAAAGGAACGGATTGAAAGTTTTTCCCCAGTTTTGTTGCTATTCACCTGCCTGTTGCTATTCACCTCATCTTACGGTACTTCTAATATTATTCAAGTATTCTAATGATAGAACAAAGAAATTAATAAAAGTTGCTAGCCTATTATTAATAAATTAAATTTGCTATTTTAAAATATATTTTTCAACTTTAGTACTTAGTCCACATTAAACTTACCTCAGGATGAGAATTATTGAGAAACCAAATTCTGTCACAATGTAATAGATATCACTTAGCAAAAAGTATATTTTTGTATTATCCAATCCTAATAATAATTACATTTGAATACATTACATAAAAAAGATTAGCCTGTAAAACAATACTCTATAAGAAGCTGTTTCTGTTGCAAAATGCAATGTACGTTACACTTACCTTAATTAATATTATTATGCATAACATAACCTATAAACTTGATGCTATTATATTGAAGACATATAAAATTTTCTAAAAATAATAGATATGTACGTATTATTATTTTATTATAGAATATTATATTATCTGGAAAATATTAAATTACTTCTACTTATTTTTTGGTACAATCGCAAATCATATGAATAGTTTATACAATTGAAAAAGAACGACAAACCAGGTCCAAAAGTCCATATCATTCTAGAAAATAAGTCAGACTTGAACCATTTCTCAATGACAAACACATTACAAGTATTCCCACTTTGGCACCGATATTTTGAGTTCCAGATATTTCCAATTCCGCCATCTGCCAAACAAGTAATTTGAGTTCCAGATACTCCCAATTCCGCCTAGCAACATATTTCGAGTTCCGGATATTTCCAATTCCGCTGTCTGACAAATATTCGGAGTTCCACCCAGCAACAGTTTTCAGGCATAGGACATTTAACATTGATATTTTGAGTTCCAGATATTCCCAATTCCGCGGCCCCTCACATCTCTGTACCAGCATACACATGCGCGAACACCAAGTCATCTTGACCTTTCACAGCCTCGTAGTGCGCATGTGAAGCTGTTCCATTCAATCAGTTCTTTAAATGTAACCTTATTTTTTGTCTTTATGCTTACTGAGCACAGTAATTGAATAATTCAAAAATAACGAATAGTATTATCATTATGCCATTCAAAAGCAAAATCATAACCTACAACCTCTTTTCCTACCTTCTGAAAATGCACACGAAATGAATTGAGAACTCATTTCAAGATGTGATTTGAATTTTGCTAGCTCATAATCTGCTGAAAAATACTTGTTCGCAAACAGCTGACCGTAGTCGTTTCGTTACTGGGGTGGTACTCATTATGTTAGGTTTTGATAATAAATTGCGCAAAGCTCCAGCAAGAATCGAAATTGTCTAAAATTAAAATGTAAAATTACAAAATCGCCATTTTGGCATTACCGTCCTTTCCTGTCGTGTAGGCCTATGGTTTTGGATTTAGAACTATGTTTGTCTGTAATGCAGTAGCAGCAAATATTAATATTTGTGTAGATAAAGTCGGAATTCAAACCCTGTTTTACAAGTATATTCCTCCATTTTTAAGACTTTGCTTTTTTTGATCTATCAGTGAGTTTGTTCTGGAGTGTACTTTATTGATCGGTAAGTTCAAAAACCTCTTTCATAAATGAGTTTATTAATAATAATTATTGTAAGGTTTTTCATCGACGTTATTCAATAATGTATTCGTAAATTTTAATAATTCCGCAATATCCTTCTCAATACCTAACTGAATTATCAAATTAAAAGATGTAGGCCTAACTTATTGTATTCGTTATAGGCTACAATACAAAGTAGCCTACAGTAGTTAGACCTACCTACGTAAATATTGGTGTAGTACTTCTTGCTTTTCCTAGGACTACGTTAGAATTGACTATTTTGTTGAATCGGCTTGACTTGTGTGCATCAGTAATGTTTTTTTAATAAACCCTGAATTAAATGCTCTGTAAAAACTGATCGTAATAATCCCCGGAGCATAGCCCAGCTTTCCATATGATAACGAGCATCTTTTACAAAACCATTTTCCCCTCCAGCATGGATAATAATCAACCTATTATTTTCCAATTCGATATTGTACCAACTTCAAAATCATCTATTCCTTTCAACAAAATAGTCTGGTTTCAGCCGGTAATTTAACGCCAGGTATATGGAAATATTTACCTACCTACCGTACGTAATATTACGTACGAATAAATGCTTCAATAAATTCTTCAATTACCTACGTAATTTACATGAAATGATAATATTGGTGTAGTGCTTCTCGCTTTTTCCAGGACTACGTTAGAACTTAGTCAAATCGGCTTAACTTGTGTGCATCATTAATGTTTTTTTTAATAACCCCAGATTCAAATGTTCTGTACCAAGTGATCTTAATAATCCCCAGAGCATAGCCCAACTTTCCATATGAGGGGGTCAGAATACAAGGGGTCAAAGTGACATTTTTTTTTTTTAGTTATCTACAGTTATCGATAGCTGAAAATGGAAAAATCTAGTATGCAAGAGGTGTTAAGCGTAAGCAAGGTCTATAAAAATACATGTCATGAAACAATCCCGTGATGCATTGCAAAATCGCCATTTTATGGGGTTCTAGTTCACCAATTTTCAAATTAATCAGCTGTTATCATTATAGATGATGTGTTATTTTGTCATTTGTTCAAGGAATATTGCTTGTCTTTGAATTGTAAAATAAATTCTTCCCACAGAATAATAATATTTAGATTCCAACTAGGTACTGAATTCAGGGCCGCCCCGAGGTTAATAGGCGCCAAGGGCGAGATTTTGATATGCGCCCCCCCTCCCAAGTATAACGGGGTAAGGTATTATGAGTTAAAAGTAAAGCCTACATTGCTCTTCCAGGATAGCTTCCATTATGGGCTGCATCCTATCCTTGATAATCATGCTATAGATTTTGTTAGCAAGCTGATTCCTCTATAGTTGTCACAGGAACTTCTTTGCCCAGTCAATATAGACATAAAAAAGGAGGTGTGCTTGCAATTTATATTGTAGTTCTGGTTTTTTAATTTATTATGTGGATACATGAGAGAAGTCCAGAACCTCGTATTTTCAATTAATTTTCCAGTTTTCAGCTATTTCTGCCAAATCCAGTAATAATAAATTTGCTCTAGCCTTTGTTTTAGATTATAAAATTCTGAATAAAATGAGATTATTCGCAACTCATTATCTCCAATAAGTAGGCTACTGAGTTTTCCAAAAATGAGTAAATTTTAAAGAAAAAATCAATTCTGATGAATTAAAGTTTTTGATCAACAATATCAATACCTAGCTTGTCCCAAGCTGGGTGATAAAACTTATTATCTTATACTCTTTTCTAACCTTGTATTCTGCAGGTTAAAACCTATTTAATTTTAAATTTCCGTTAATATTCCTAAATAGAAAAATTTTCAATTTATTTTAAATTGAAAAATTTAATTTATTTTTTATTGAAAATTTTTATATTTAGGAATATCAACGGAAATTTAAAAATAAATAGGTTTTAGCCTGCAGAATACAAGGCTAGAAAAGAGTTTGAGATAAGAAGTTTTATCACCCAGCTTGAGACAATGAAGCGACCAAGAACGACTTGCAGGAGCAGTGGGCGCGCAGAGGCTCACTCAATGACTGCAAAAATATACGCCTATGCTATATGCGTAGAGTGACTGTATTCACCAAAGTTTAGTCAGTGAACGTCAAGTTTTTATTGTTTATGCCACAAATCACACTACACATATAAGTAATGAGTTATACATAGAAATGGAGTGATAGGAAAATGGTTCAAGACTTTTAACGTGAAGGTGAAATAAAGGTACTTGAACCGATAATGTCGGGGCGGTAATCATTATACGACCGTGGCGCTCCCCTAGCCGCGGCGCCCGGGGCGGCCCTGATTCAATTGTTGATTTTTAGATTGGGAGCTTCAAACTCTTTTTGAGGATTGCCTTTTGTCCCAATGCCTTATGTATCATAACAAGTTACAAGAATAAGAACAATTTTGAATATTAAAAAAATGAATTATTGAACCATTTATTATGGAAATTTTATCATTAAAAAATCGAAAACCTGAATTTACATATTATTTGAACCAGAATATTGTTTTTAATAAGCATAATGCATGATTTTGTTATGAGCAGATTGGAATATTTCAAACGTACCACCATAAAGACCCCACATAATGGCCGCTCCATGAGGTACACGAGTGTCATGACCTGTATTTATAGACCTTGGAGCGTAAGCAAGGTCTATAAAATACAGGTCATGACACTATTGTTGTGAGCAGCCATTTTATGGGGTCCTAGTTCACCAATTTTCAAATTTATCAGCTGTTATCATTATGGATTGAACAACATGATGTGTTATTTTGTAATATTGTTTAATGGATATTGCTTGGCTTTGAATAAATTGTTCCGAAAGAATAATAATAAATTAGATTCCAACTAGGAACTGAATTGTTGATTTTTAGATTCAATTGATTGGGAACTTGAAACTCTTTTTGAAATTGGCCTCGCATATTTCTGCCTTGTCCCAATGCCTTTTGAATCATAATCCTTGATTTACAAAACTAAGAACATGTTTTGATAATAAATAAATGAATAACCAAAGCATTTATTGTTGAAATTTCATAATTAAAAAATTGAAAACCTTAATTCACATATTATATGAGGTAGAATATTGTTTTTAAAATTCATAATTTTGTTACGAGCAAATTGAATTGGATTTGATTTTCAAATGTACCGCCATAAAGACCCCATAAAATGGCTGCTCACAACAATAGTGTCATGACCTGTATTTTATAGACCTTGAGCGTAAGTCTTATCAGTACTGACATCTGGTGTAAAATTTTTCAACTACATTCTCAAACAGCAATGATAACGAGCATCTTTTACAAACCCACTATCCCCTCTACCATTCATAATAATAAACCTACGGCCTACGGTATTCTTTTTTAATTCGATTTTGTACCAACCTCAAAATCATCTATTCCTTTCAATAAAATAGTCGGGATTCAGCCGGAATCTTAACACCAGGTAGGCCTATATGGGAATATTTCGTTAAGAAACTTAACCTACACCCTGAACGACAAGAATATATTGCTTTCAATGTCAATTTGAATAGTACTTGAAACTGGACGCCCAACAGATTGTGGCAATAATAGAGATGTTTCAAAATATGTACTGTAGGCTAACCTTTATACATTGAAGTAAATTTCTATTGGAATGAAGCATTTATATCACTTATTTGCTTTATAAATTTTTCAATGCCTATTCAAATAGCTGGTAAATATGTGTTTTCAATTGAGATGAAAAATAAGTGTGAGTAGTTTGGCGCATTTACTTGAGTATTTCCATGGCGTTCTATTCGGTGTTAACTTGACATTGAAAAATATGGTAAAATAATATTTAACTTCTTGCTAATCTCTTAAGCGGCCTTGCAGCTTGGTAGCTGACAGACATTAAAACAATATTTTCGCTACGGTAATATTTAGGGATGTGTCGATGTGTGTCTATTATCTAGAATAGTTCCACAGAATCATTCATCGCTGTATTAAGTTACCTAATAATAATAATGCTTTTATTAACTCGAGAGTTTTTACAAATATAGAGGTCTGTACAGAAAAAAAAGATGATAGATTATTATATCTCAACTTTTATCCTGTTTTAGTTATAATGTAATATTTGACATACATTACAGTCTACAGTCTCCTGCAAATAGGTTTTTAGACACTACAAGGTGGTTGTCCCCCGCGGCGCGCCTGGTAGGAAGGCTCTTATATGATAAATTATTTATTTTTTTCTGTTTTAAATAATGAATTAAACTATTTCTTTGTTTCTATTGTATCATTTATACATTCTTATACGCTCTAGCTCAGAACCAATCTGTCAATTTCTTGAATAGTGATTAGTGAAGCTGTTAATTTCTTCATCTTTCAATATTTTCAGTTTGAAGTATTCGTATGGAATTGAAATCAATGTCAACCATTCTTATTTCATCCTGTCAAACCTACCAAACAGCTATTCATTTTGAGAATCTAGTCAAATATTATAAATATGACTTATATAAATATTTGTTCTACTTCCGGTTTATCATTTCTTATTATGGCAAGGGTACCTATTCATGCAAATTGTATTGCAAAAATAAAATCACGACACTGCTGAGAGGAATTACTATAATATAGGCCTAACATATTAAAAAATGTTACCAGATATCATATTGTAATTGGATTACCGGAGTATATGAAAATTATACCCGTAACTCTGGTATAATTCTCGTCTGGAATAAGTTTTTGAAATAATTTCAGTGAAGTGAGATATTTTTATAAATAAAAATGTAATGTTTAGACAATCCAATACATGTACAGTGACGTAAATGAATACTCCCATTGTCATGTAGTACCTACCAAAATGAGATTACAAAAGGAATACACAAAATTATATTTTTGAAAAATTTATTGAAAACTACTGCATTACTGAAAGAGTTGTGAACTATTTTACCTAAATATCTAGATTGAGAAGTTCAAGATGAGTTATACATACAATATTATTATTGTATATGTGACAAATTTCTATATTGTACATTGACTGAAAGAATTTGGGCAGTTGCATTTTTGACTATTCTTATTACTACTTGGTGCATCAAGTAATTTCATGATGCATCCAATCAAAGCATTAAGAGGTGGGCTGTTTTGGTGTTTTTTAAATATTTTACAAAAAAGTTTGTGCTTAAAGGGAACAGCTTATTTTAAGTTTGAATAGTGTTAACTGTTCACAAAAAACACAAACAAATTGAATGAATGTCAAGAATTCAACAACATTTTACGCAATCTTTTTAACAAATCCTTCGCAATTCACAACAACATGGACATACAGTATTTGAACTCATTTCTCTAACAAGATATCTAGATGGCATTGCGGCCCAACCAAGCCAAGCTGTATCTACGCAGGCAATAATTGTTCTCTACATTGTCGATTAACATATTTCGTTTTCAAATCATAATGTATAATGTGAAATATTATTTCACTTATCATCCTCCATTATTCTTCATTCCAACCATAATGGGATTGGAACAACAACTTCAGTGTTTTTTTTTCTTGACGACTTCGTTAAAGAAATCATACATATTGTGTGAAACCTTCAAATGAATGATCGCAATGATAAGGATTTCTGGGTGCCGGAAGTTTTTCTTTTGAACGATGTACGTTTAATCTATTAAATCTTCTAATCATGTGGTAAGTACTCGATAAATTCTTATGTGTTATTAATTTTTTGTTGTATTATGAAGATTAGTGTATTAAAAAAATTGCTTGACGTGACAAACTATAAAATGTGTTTTTCCTCGACCATTATATTTCTAACTAACTGGAAGATTGATTCTAGGTATAATTCAAAGGTTTGCAAGATTTTTATATGTAATTGAATCTTGGATCAAGGGTTGTCAGGTATTAATCCTTCTATATAGAAATACTTTTATCACTAAGAGCATCCTGAGCTGCCTTATTTGGGTAAATTCTAATGCGGATATCTGGTGATCTGTTTCGCGGAAAATCGTTGCGAAGCACGGTTCATCGCCACGTGGTGAGTAGAAACCAACCGCGCATGTGCAAGTCCTTGTGCCTAAGGCTAGTTACACACTCATTCGGTTCGTTTCGTTTTCGGCAAATTCCGATAAGTGTGAAACGGTAATTCGGTTTGAATTCGGTACCGAATAGAAACCGCATAGAACCGAACGCCCACTTGACTCTAATAAATTCCATCAGGTTTCAATTCGTTGCTAGCGAGAGGCTACTTTCACACACTTTCGGTTCGGTTCGGTTCGGTTCGTTTCGTTTTCGGCAAATTCCGATAAGTGTGAAACGATGATTCGGTTTGAATTCGGTACCGAATAGCAACCGTATAGCACCGAACGCCCCCTCGACACGAATAGGTTTCATTATATTCGAATTCGTTGCTGAGGAAACAGGAAAAACAAAGTCTTTTACACACGCTTGCCTTTTTTGTTTTTATTTTAACCTGATATCGTGATTATCTGTTTCAAAATTTTCCAAGTCAAAATAATATGGTCAATTCATTTCTGTTAGTTCACAGAATTTTTTTTTCTCAATGAATAGTTTGCTAAAAAATATGAAAGATATAAATAAAAACTAAGGAGAATTTATTATTAAAAATTATTATTATTTTCATTTTTTTATTTATTTTTCCACGAATATTACATGATTTCATCAATGGAGAGGAGAGATAAAGTTTATATACCATGTGTCAAAACAAGGAACAAATCTTCAATTTAAAAAAATAATCTCTCTGAACATCCAAAATTAACATAATCAAAAAGAAACTATTCAAATAATTCACAATTTTTAATTAACTTTAAAATTTTGTTGTTCAAGAAATAACATCTTACAATATTTAACACCAGCTGTTATATTTAAATATATACAAGCATGAACTGTGAAAATCCAAACACAGCTGTGTTTGAGAAGAAAATACCTAATTAGAACCGTACGAATTAAAACCTGACACGTATGAAAGCCTCATTCGTTTTCGGTAACGAACCGAACCGAATGAAACCGAAAGCGTGAAGCTAGCCTAAAGCGCGGGCCATTCTCTGTCTGATATGTTTTCCAACTTCAGGTCCATCAATTTGACGTCGGAACGTGAATGGGGCTGTTATGGGCGGGCTGAATGCTGTCGGTAGTCTGGTGAACTGTCCAACTGACTTGTCCGACCACGCAAGGTCAGCCGCCTAGTCAGGTTCGATTCGGAACGTGAGTGGGGATGTTTGACTTATCAGCTGGAGCTTGAGTGGTGAAAGGTCCAACGTGGTGGCTCAACGTAGTTGGACCAAACTGTCGGATAGTGAATGGCCCGCTCAAGCGGCAAATTCATTATGTGGTGCACATTGGGTAACGCTAAATGAACTAGCAAATGATGGCGGTCAGAGCTTATGTTCTCCTGACCGAAAACTACACAACATCTCAAAGAAATTGGAAATATACAGTGTATATCTTGGCTTTTGATGCTCATGAGCTATATATTTGTTGTGTATCTGCCATACGCTAAATAATTTTGTGGTTTCAAATTCGAATACACGTGGTTTTCAACTGGTTACAGCCCGCGAGATATAACATGAACTTCTGACTCCCACCACATGGAACTGAACTCTGATTATATAAGGTTAAGGGTAAGAGTTTAGTCAGTTTGTTCTCGGCCGCCGGTTTTTCAGTTCCAATATTTTCCACACTGGCCGTTTACATACAGAGTGAGAAAGGAAGGTGTGTGAAAGAGACAATCTCACCCCTATACTCCTACCACACCAGTATGGTACCACACTCTTTTACCGTTTGAGGGGTCATGCTATAACTGGTGACCTCTACCAAATTTACCAATAAAGGCAGGCCGAATCCGATTCACCTGACCAGAGCTCAAGAAATAAACTCAATTTACAAAGCTCATTACTTTTTTTATGCATATCATCAACTTTATTTCTTGTTCTTTTATGGGTAATAAGATTATTTGGTATATCAATTATCAAGTTTATACTGTTATTTTTCTTGAAAGTTCAATCAATTTTGTTTTGTATTTTTGTGGTCTTCCATTGATCCTTTTGGTCATCGTTTGAACGTTAAAGGCTTTTTACTAACAAAGTAATAGTACTGCTAATTTGGCTCAATTTATGAATCCTCATGCCTTATCTCGAGGTTTGTGGTTTTCAATTGTAATTGCTAATTTTCTTTTCAGAGAGGTATACAACTTGATAACACTTGAACATAAAAAATCATGTACTATTTCTGTTTAATTTGTTGAAATAGAATCTCTCAAATAACATTTAGATGAATAAACGTTACCAATCTTACATTTAGTCATCTTTTGAAACTCTTCCACTTATTGCCCCTTTTATAATTTTGTTTAATCAATCAGAAACCTATTCCAATCAATTTCTGAGTTGAGAGTGTACTTCCATGTTGAGAAATTTTGCTGTGATTATAGTTCTGCTCCTTTCCAATAGCACATGTGCTAAAGACTCGAAATCACCTCAGTCATATCCCTCCATTGCAAGGGAAAGATGACAGGCTATTGTTCCTCAAAGTCGTGTCGCTTCTTAAAGCTACCGGACTGAATGAAGTAACAGCTCTTCTGGTTTCATTTCCCCCTGATTTTCTTCGGGTTTTGATATTCAGAATTCCCCTACGTCCATTCATGAAGCAATAATATATTTATACCGAGAGCCGATGGTCGATCTATCAAATACAATTTCCTATGTTAACTTTATAAATGGAAACTATTTTTCACGTCGTAATGTTTTGAGACTCTGTTATTTATTGTATAATGTTCTTTTTTGCTCTTTAAGCCTGTGTATCTCTCTCTCTCCCTCCAGAAAAAATTGTCAGTGTCCTTTTTGAAGCAATATTTCGTCCTTTAAACGAGCTTCAATTATAAAGGTAGCTTTCCAACAATTGGAATGCAGATTCATGTGGAATTACGTAAAAGTTGAAATGGAATATTGATGTGATGCACTTTCTGTAACTTATTTTCATCAGTAAGACTTTTCAGTTTGTCTTTCAGGTCATTTGATTCATTTCTCTTATTCAGGAAATTAAGTATCACTCTAAATCTAGCATAATAATTTCCGTGATAAGGTAGGTCTATATTTTCTTCTAAATTTCCGATCTGGTTAAATTTACTCCTTGTGTCCAATCCTTTCGCTCCTTTTGGCTCATATCTAGAATCTTTCAACTTGGAATTTTCAATTGGATTTCATCAATGAAAACTATAATTGCGAAATTCATGGCTGGGTCATAGAAACATTGGATTGAAGAACCAACTGAATTGCTTTAGTGGATATTTGGTGATGAGCTTCAATATTTGATCGCTTTCTTCGAGGATCGACATCATGTTTTTGACATCGTGCAACCACTGGAGAAGACATTCCTATTAATCGGTTATTTAACATTGGTAAATGGACAAACATTTCCACATTTTCCAACGAATTTTTACAGTGTTTATTATTTTAATTTGCAGAATAATTAAGAAGAGGATTGTTTGTCGTGTTTTTGCACATTTTTGTGCGTCGTGATGGCAGCAATGGAAGGCTACTCGAACGTCGGGAATGCAGGTGGCAGCGGAACCAACTTCGACGACCTGGACCTGGAGGGAGGCAGCGTCATCGACGAATGGCATGAGGGAGATCCTGATCTGCAGGTATGAACTCATCAAAACAAACAGTATGTATCTCCATTAAGATATTTGTGTTCTGGGTTTATCCTTTTGTTCATCTGTTCTTCATCTCTACACTGCTGGGTCTCAAATTCTATTTGGTTCATCTCAATCTTATGAACATCATCGTCAAAGGTAAGCTATTTAGTATTTTGACATTCAATATTTGTATATCATGATTATATAAATAAATCAATAGGAATTTATGGTTCATAACATACACTCATTGATTAAATACATTTTACAATTTATTCTTCTGTAGTTATACATTTTTAAAATGAATTTATAAATTATTTATATAAAATTCCATTTCATTCTCATAATTTTCTCGATAAATGAGTTTTGAAACGAATAATAATGTGAAACATGCTGTTGACCTTAATTTGTTGCAAGATTTTGCATCACATTGAATGAGAATCTGGAACTAACCATATAATAAAAGTGGTTTGTTCTTAATTCTTGATTGCCTATTAAATTCGGGTATTCGAAGCGCTGACTGAGAATCTCGTATCAATGTTTTTAAAGACAGGCTTTAAAAATATCAACCCAAGCTGGCTGAAATATTCATTACTGTTTAAGATTTGTTTCCTTGAATTTCAGCTCCTAAAATTCTTCTTCAGTTTCATTTAAAGTGCATACTTATGCTGTTTTTCTTCATGTATATATGCTTTTGGTTATCATTAAACACATCTTTTTGAAAATTTTAGTTGTATTCAATAATTATTGAATGGCTTGTAGGTGAGAAAAAAAAATCAAAAGCCAAATTCTGAGCACAATTTTCAGTACATGAGTAGATAATGAAATTTCTAGTTAATTACGTTACAATATTACTACATTTCCTTATGATGCAGATGATGCTTCCAAGCCATTTAGGCAGATGTACGAGATGCCATAAGACCTGTTTTGATGAATAAGCCTCTTCTGTCTTTATAGTGGTTGCCTGACGGCTGAGTGGTTTAGCTGTTGGAGGACCATAAAAGGACCAACAGCTGGCAGTGAATTGTAAATGAGTTGCTGCAGTTGGAGTCATCATTGTACTCAGTCCTTATTCCCTTGAAGGAAGAACACTTTTCTTTTATAGAGAAGAAGAATACTCCTATTTATACTTCATGAGCATATTTTTTCAATATACTTGTGTAAATTCTAGGGGAAAATGTAGAAAAGACTATGTGAATAAGAGAAAATAAAAAATACACTTTAAATTTTATGAGAACACATGAAGTGTATTAATACAAAACAATGATTCAAAATAAACATAATTAAATTAAATATAATTTGAAAAAACCAAGTTCTAGATTACGAATTGAACCCCAATTTTTTGCGCTGTTGATGAGCAGAGTCCAAGACACCCTTTTTATTTTATTTAGCGTATGGCATATTTGTTAAAATTAAGAAAATTTCATACTGTTATGAGTGCACGTCATGGGTTGAAATGTTGAAATGTACTGTATTGCCTGGGGACTGACCACAGTAAAGTTGTTAGCCTCACCCATGTGGGAACGTCTCTCACATTCAAATATGATGTGGTGCACTGTCTGCTCCATTGCCCGACAGTCACATAGTGGGGAGTCTGCAAGTCCCCATTTGAAAAATGATGCATCGCATCTTCCATGTTTAGATCGAATTCTGTTCAGTGCCACCCAGATGCGCCGGGGAAGCTCAAAACCAGGAGGCCCAGTGCCTGAGAAATAGCTCTCTTGCATTCCTGGAGGCGCTTCCTCTTTCCATCTTCTGGTCAGAGAGAACAGGGCTTCTCGTCTCTTAATTGCTCTGCCATCCTGATCGCTGGCCTTTTGGACTTTAGCTCCCTTCTATATAAGTCTGGAATGTCCTGATGGATGAGGAGTTCTTCCATAGAGCCGAAGGAGAGCCTCCTGTGCTCTGCAAAGAGTTGGTGGGGGTATGCCACTGAGCACTGGGAGCCAGAAAATTGGAGTGGATCGTAAGGCTCCCGAAATTATGCTTGTTCAGTTGCACATCTACAAGATTAGTATGAAAACTGTTGATCCAGGAAGAGGCGCAGTACTCAGCAGCAGCATACACCAGGCCCAGACTAGAGCACATCAGAGTTGAGGAACATGAGCCCCAAGTTGTGTCGCATAGTTTCCGAATGATGTTGTTTCTTGTCTTCAACTTGGCTGCTTAGGTGGTTGAAGGAAAGAGTCCTGTCCAGGGTGATGCCAAGATATTTCGGGAACTTATTATGTTTCAAGACAGCACCATTCATTGAGACCCTCGACTCAGCATTTTCCAGCTTATTGCATAAATGGAAGTCTGATACTTCAGTTTTCCCAGGGCTGGGGCATAGCCTCCATTTAGAACTGTAGTCTGCCAGGACAGCTAAGTCACTTGTTAGTGTCTCCTCTCCGGTCCTAAGGTCACCACTCTGTGTAGCCACAGCTAAATCATATGCATTTGCAAATACTCTGGATTCGACTCTAAGCATGTCTTAGACATAAAGTTTGAAGAGGAGAGGAGCCAGGACAGATCCTTGTGGCAGACAATTGTCAAGCCTTCTTGTTAGACTCATCCCATGCCCAATTAAAACCTGGAAGGATCTGTTTTTCAGCATATTGTTGACAAGTCTCACTATAAGTTGACATGGAATAACTTTTAATATTTTATATATCAGACCTTTTCGCCAAACTGCATCATATACTGCCTTCAAATCTACAAAAGTTACAGGTGTTTTTCTCTGCCACTGATATCCAGCCTCAATGAATGTTGTCAGTGCCAAGACTTGATACTCACAACTGCGCTCTGGCCTGAAGCCTGCTTGCTCAATAGGGACTGTCTCAAGAATTGCTGTGCTTATCCTACTATAAAGTAGCCTTTCTAGCAATACTGAACTAATCAGAGCTATTTGTGGTGCGCCTGGATACCCAATGCGGGATGGAGATCTGCATTTCTTCTTCAGCTCAGCGTGAGCTTTAGCCTCTTCAAATATTCGCCTCCACTCCAAACGGTCACCTGCTTTCTGCTTCCAACCTCTGACCCTCATCAATCTAATATCTGTCTCCACTTCATCTAGCCAACGATTTCTTGGTCGGCCTCTTTGTCTTCTTCCCTCCAATCTATCCTTATACACTTTTTTGGGCATTCTTTGTTCAGCCATTCTTTCTAGGTGCCCAATCCATTGAAGCCTCTGGGATTTTATGTGTGTTACAATGTCTCTACCCTGGAGAATATAATTTATTTCTCGGTTTGTTCTGCCTCCATTCACCTCCTTCATTAATACCTCCATAGATTCTTCTATCATCCTTTCTTTCAAATATCCTGAGCTTGGATGCATCCGAGTTTGTGATACTCCAGGTTTCCGCCCCATGTGTAACTACTACAGGTCTTATCAGTGTCCTGTACAATTTCAATTTGGTCACTCTTTGGCTCTGGAGATTATGAGATTGATATTTGTGTAATAGGCACGATTCTCTGTTTCTTAGTTTTATTTCTTCACTGACTTTATTGGAGCTATTCACATCTATACCCAGTTAAGAAAAGTTGCTTACATTTTTAAATGTACATCTATCTCCTGGAAAGTCATTCAGCGTGCGTCTATTCAAATTTTGTTTTTTCTCATGAATTTTTTTCTTTGTTGATTTCAAGACCCATCCTTCTTCCCTCTCTTTGTATCTCAAGGAGCATTCCATTTAGCTCTCTCATTTCTAGCCACAAACACTATATCATCGGCGTAAGCGCACATTTGTCTTGACTTGAATATAATGCTACCGGTATCAATGACATTCTCTAACGCTCTTTGCAGCGCTATAAATAGAGTAGCTGAGAGAGCATCTCCTTGTCTCACACCCTGCTTAACCTCAAACTCCTCTCCTGCCTTGCCATCCACCATTTTTTTGGCCCTTGCACTATTCAGGATGACTTTGACAAGTCTGATTATTTTCAGAGGACCTTTCTGCGCCATATAACAGAAAAGCTCATCCTTGGAAATACTATCAAAGACTTGCTTGAAGTCAACAAACATGATTATACAGGTCCACATTATGCTCATTGCATTTCTCCGTGACCTAGACCTGCATTTGGGGAACTTAATCAAATACAAACCATTGCGGACCGGTAATAACTGTCAAGACATAAAATCAGCCTTGACGGGTGCAATAACAAGTATGAAGCTCCTGAACAGCTAGTGAGCTCCTGGTCCAATATGGGCGGGATTGGTGAATGTTGGATATTGGCAGTAAGAGCCAATCTATGTTATTGTTGATATACATAAAGAGCGCTTAATTATTTTGGCAGCCGAACCATTTCAGGATCTCCCGGTTTTATGCATGAACAATTACAAGACACCCTGTTCCCCGATCACTGGCAGTCAATCTCCAGCCAGGTCACCCTCGTGTTGTCGGATGATCACGTTAATCTGTCGGTCCCGGCTGATATATAACAGTGACGCACATTGACGGTTTAAATGGTTTATTCAGGCGATGTGGGGTCTTCCCGTAAGAGACTCCAAAAAAAGACATACGAATTCACTGCCGGCACCTGCAGCAGTATAGTGTTGATGCCAACCATCAGTATTAATGCTTCCTATTCAAACCATGGTGAAAGTTTGAAGTGAATCTCATATGCCGATGGAGAGGACGGGGATCCTCAAACGAGGCGACGAGGTGAGTGAAGCACCAGTTGAGAGAGCCTCAAGACTATTCGTCACCCCGACTCTTCGACTCTCTTCTTCAACCCACGCCGGAGGTCGGCGAATCCAGCAACATCAAGCCAACTCACTCTGAACGACCAGCTATCTACGCACAAGCACTGACACCAACCTCTTAATGGCCATTATCATTTATGTCATCAACTTATCATTAGTCGAGACTCGCATAAACGAGCTCTATCCTCTGATATTGCTATGAGGAACGCAATATATAAATATTTTTCAAGTGCATAATAATTTGAAGCCCAACAAGTACAATTGACTGCACTGTTTGATTGACCTATTTTATATTAAGGTTTCGATTCATATTAATGGGAGAACATGTGTTACATATAAGATGTGGGGAGAAAAGTTTCGAAAGCCATTTTTCGCTAATAAACTTTCAAATAAATTGATGCTCAATATTGTTCTAAGAAAGTTCTAGCAAATGGTTGTCGTACCTCCAAATTTTGTGTTTTTACTCAATGTTGTATTTGATAATACAACAGTTTTATGATAAGGGTCTTTGAATCTACGAGTTGGATGTGGAGACGCGATCGTAGCGAGCGAACGCGTGTCTTAAACATCTCACGAGTGCTTTGAAGACCATATAAAACTGTTATATCAGAGAGAGTGAACAGTAAACTTAATAGTGAAAACAAGACAATTTCTGAAGCTACACAACAAATATAATTTTATACTGTTTCCTTGAGGAGTGACTTTTTGCTGAAAAGAAAAGCAATTCTGTGTTTTGTATAAGTGGCATTAGTGATCAGTGCAGTGTCAGACTCTGGTGGTCGTATGGAGGTGATTGCAAACCTGCTCTCGTGCTATCACCGCTATTTGATAAATTGATTCAATCGTAGTTTATAATTTTTTACTTCATTGATCTCAAAAAGCCAGTGACTGCAGATCATTCTCTGATATATATAATGCCTCACTGCTTTGGGAGAAGTGACTACGGTTTTTAGTATGTGTGTTAAATTTAATGCCTCAAAATAAAGCGACCTTAGATTTAGCAATACTATTACTCACTTGTACTTGGATGAGATTACATAAAACCATGTGTTTATCGGTTTTGGAATCCACAACTTATCCGGCATAGTGTATCAAAGATTGAATTTTGTATTGTCTTATTTTATTAATTGTAGAATGTACATTTTAATGAACTGTGTGCTTTTTGTGTAGTGATGAGGGAAAATTATTTGCTATGTAACTTGAATATCATATATAATTTTAAAAAATATGTATCTATAAGTTATAAAGAGCAAAAAAATGCTCCTTTGGTTAATGATAAATTATCTTCATGTAAGGAAAATAAACGCGAGGAAAAATGTATTCTGTTTTGCGATAGATAACTTGAGTTGCAAAGACTCTTGTGGTACTTTTAATTGGTGATATTTTAGATTCTCATACAAAACCAAGCTGGAATCTCAAATGTACTAAGTTAATCTAACATGAATATTGATCATAACCAAATTTTAGAAAAATTGGATGTTTCAGCTTAAATAATTGATAATGCCATTTGAAGATTAAATGTTAGTTTTACTGACATTCAACTCAGTATAGAGTATACGTTATAGTGTATTAAATATATACAGCCTGGTACTCTCCTATTTTTTCGATCCAACGAATTCCCTCACTAAGCAATAAAAATTATTTTTAATGAAAAATACTTTTTATTGTGCGATGTACATCGCTTATGTTGCGTAAATTATTGTTTGGACTGTGGTCACTAAGCTTCGACTAATAGTTCCTTCTTTGACTGATTCATGTAAGTATTCTATTGTAATTATTCTATGCAAAGAATTGGAACAACGTGAGTGCGTCGAAATAACTAGATTCTATTTATTCATTTGTATGCGAGATGAAAGTAAGTAATTTTCTGACATTTATCAACTCTTTCAAATTTCCGGCTGTTCATAAAACCTGTTCAGATTGTGAGATGATTGAAAAATCGTATGTTTCAATGACTTCAAAATGACTCATTTTAAAAAGTTTGTGATTCCTGATGTATGATTACATTAATAAAATCCATGAAGAGAATTCAAGGTATGTCTTTCTGGAAAACTACTCAAGATTTATGAATGATTTCACGACTTGCATTAAACATTTCTGAAGTATCAATTTGCAATGTTTCAGAAAGAGGACTTCAGGGAGACTGAGAATATCAGGTATTTACTGAAGAATTGTAATGTGCCACTGGATAATGGTAGAAATGGACTCGTGTTCTCGGCCGACTACTCTAAGCAAGGTGCAAGTTACACTTGCCACGTATGCAGCGCCAAGATGCGTGGAGTCAAGGAGTTCAATATGCACGCCAACAGTCAGAACCACTGCTCTTCAATGGATAAACCCAAGCATCCAGCTAAAAACTTCCCTATTCTTTACGGTGAGTTTTCATCTCATAATATTTCCCTCAACAGAAATAAATATTGGAGGATCATTTTCCTGCTTTTTAATGTGTCGTCGCTCATTTGAACAGAAAATCAGAAACAACTGAAGTTGGGAAGAAATTCCAATACTTCATGTACCATGTTTAATCTAAAATTTTCAAATTTTGGAGAAGTGTTATGAAAAATTCGAGGTTGACGGGGTTCTTGAAGAGAAATATGTACTTTAAAAACATATACTCACTTATACTGGTCACGAGTACTGGACAAGACTATAGTGAGGTCCACATTATAATGGCAGTGTACGATTGACAATACTGTTGCTGTCCTTTTCTATCAGACAACAAAACAGATAGCACAATCTCTCTCTCGCTTTGCAATGTTGTCTATTTGCCAGAATATTTTATATTTACTTTTGACAGTGACTGTACAAAAAAACTAAACAAACAATGCTCAGCCGCCATCTTTTTTCTTCATTCTATCAAAATACTTGAGTACACAAGTCGTATAATTGATTTAAAATGTATTTTTGAAACAATGAAATAATTTTTAAACATCACCGTATGAGAAACACAAATTAAAATACCTGAAATGACATTTTAAAAGTTGATAACTAACCATCCTAGACTTCATCCATGCTTAAGTTAGCCTACCCGTATAGGTTAGACCTACTCGTACCGGTATAAATAATATTGAAAAGTCATTTCAGGATTAATCCATTGAAATTACTTATTTTTAAATAGGATTTATATTTTTCTATCATTTTTAATAGAAATTGGAATAGAATACCTACTAAATAACTCAATTTCTGTTGTTTTGAAATTCAGATTGTTGTATCACAGCTTTTTACTTTCCTTGCCCTACTACCTTAGGTAAGGAAAGTATTGCTTTCCAAAAAAAATTAAGGTACCCTAATTTCAAGTTTTCTATACGTTTCAAAGTCTATACGTTTCCTTACCTTAGGTAAGGAAAGTATTGCTTTCCAAAAAAAAATTAAGGTACCCTAATTTCAAGTTTTCTATACGTTTCAAAGTCCCGTGAGTCCAAAAACATGATTTTTGGGTGTTGGTCTGTGTGTGTGTGTGTGTGTGTGTGTGTGTGTGTGGGTGTGTGTGTGTGTGTATGTATGTGTGTATGTCTGTGAACACGATAACTCCATTCCTAATCAACCGATTGACTTGAAATTTTAAACTTAAGGTCCTTATACCATGAGGATCTGACAATAAGAAATTCAATAAAATTGAATTCAAAATGGCGGAAAAATGGCGGATAATTACTAAAAAACCATGTTTTTCACGGTTTTCTCGAAAACGGCTCTAACGATTTTCTTCAAATTTATACCATGGATAGCTATTTATAAGCCCTATCAACTGACATGAGTCTCATTTCTGGGAAAATTTCAGGAGCTACGTAATATTCTTGTGAAAAATGGCGGATAATCACTAAAAAGCCATGTTATTCACGGTTTTCTCGAAAACGGCTCTAACGATTTTCTTTAAATTCATACCATGGATAGCTATTTATAAGCCCTATCAACTGACATGAGTCTCATTTCTGAGAAAATTGCAGGAGCTCCGTAATATATTTGAGAAAAATGGCGGATAATTACTAAAAAATCCATGTCTTTCACGATTTTCTCAAAATAACTTGACCGATTTTTTTCAAATTCATACTCTGTATAGTTATTTATCAGCTCTTTTAACTGGCATGAGTCTCCTTTCTGGGAAACTAATGGGGGGCCCACCCCATCCTTGAGAAATGGACTTTGTAACCTCCTTCTCGTGCATGAGGTAGGTAGGTTGAGCAGCTCATAAAAAGAACACATAGTCGAGATATTTCATCTGTAGAACAGCTGTTTTGACGACTTTAAAAAAATGATGACTAAAAAAATCATCGAATTTTACAATTTACACAAAGGAAAAAGTACTCTGAAAACAATTATATATACACATATACAAAAGTCTGATCGTAGTTTCACATATGAGCAAGGAAAGTTGTGTGAGTGTACCACACCAGATTTTTGAATTAGTCGCCATTTCAGGTTTGTATAAAAATAAAAATCTGATCTCAGTTATGAAAGCCAATTTTTAAATAAAATTATGAAAAAATATATTTTCTTGATTAATTTGACATCAAATTGGTTATTTTATCAAGGAAATGATAATTATTATTAGATTAATTTAATGGGATGAATTGAGTAATAGCTATGTACAGCCAGTGGCAAAATGGAGAGACTTGGCAACGTTTTTCTCCTATCTTTCTTCACTGCCATTATAACGTGAACCTCACTATAGTCACGTTTCGTCACAATACTTCACATAGTTGCTTATGGAGTCATGTCTAATTGCAATGACTGATCAGTTTGAGTTGCGTCATAAGCAACAATGTGAAGTATTGTAAGTAACGTGACTAGTCTTGTTTTGACTAATCGGTATGTGACCAGCCTTAGCAAACGCTTTAAGAACGTTTAAATGTTATATTATGTGAATACTCTCATTAAATGAAATCATATGGAAGTCAATTATATTGATAACATAAATCTTGTTAATAACAAGGAATTTTCTGTTAAAAACACGAGTTCTTAACTTTCGTAAGATAAAGTTTTGATGATTCAGTCGAGTTTAACTCTTGTGAATAACTCATGTATTAACTCCGGTGTAAACGCAGCTTAAGCTAGCCGTTCTCAAACTTTTTTCTCTTCTTTCTGGTATGAATAGTATTGATTAATAATGTGAATATCTTCGAAACGGTTTGAGATATCGATATAAGGTTTTCGCCATTCATTTGAAATTCCGTATCGAAATCATATGATCACCTTCCTATTTAAAAAAAAATAAAGTTGCATTCAAATTGGCGGATCCAAGATGGCGGACCAGATTTTTAAAGTCATAGTTGAGTAGTCTTTTCAGAGTAGGATCCCCAATCAGACCCACCATCAAATTACCTTTGTGGATGAGATATTAAGCCGTTCTCGGACTTTTCACCCACTCTGTATGTAAATGCGTATTTTTCTTGTAGTAACTAAATGTGTAGTTTTCTACGAGAGTTATCGTTATATTCTTGTTTACAGCTATCAGTACCACATTAAGTTGTTCATTATTTGAATTGAAACTATTATAATTTATATTTTTCATTAGTATGATTTTTAATTTATGTGCTTTCTATACTCTTCTATAACATAATAAAATATTAAAAAAGAAAATAATATTTGTTTGACCACAGCCTCCTCTAATGTCTAATAATATATCAGAGCAGGCTGCGGTTTGAATAACATTACCAGACCAAAAGACTTGAATAATAATAATTATTTTAATTATAAAAAACAAGGCTTTTGCTGATTCTACCGACCGTTGAAGATCAAGATGTTATTCATGCTTTGTACACGATTTTTTCATGTATTTGCTTGAATAAATACTAGATTTGAAGCTCAGCCTTTTTTCAGACCGGTCATGCTATTATGTCTCCCGGCTATCTAGGCCATACAAAAACAACGCGTTTTTTGGCATTATGGATTGCAATTGCACATAAAATAATATTATATTCTGGTTATAATTTACTGATTAGAAGTTAATGCAAGCCAATGTGACAACTGTGGGCACACACCAGTTGGTCAAGACAAGACTAGTCACGATTAGTCACAATACTTCACATAGTTGCTTATGATTAGTCATTGCAATTAGACATGTCTTCATAAGCAACTATGTGAAGTATTGTGTCTAAACGTGTCTTGTCTTTTCTTGACTAACTGGTGTGTGCCTAGCCTAAGACAATTCATTGTTTTTAAATCATTTGATGGAATCTATTTCCAGAGGAAGAACTGGAGACTCGAATCGAATTGGGAGAGCCAGCGCCACCAGGCATGGAAAATGAGACTCAAATAAAGCCGTGCAAAATTCAAGTACAACTTGATTCTTTCCGGTCCGTGCCAATAATTGGTCTGGAGTACCTGATTGAGCTGACGGAAGCTGGAGATGTCCAAGCGTACTACTGCTTACTGTGTGACAAGCAAGGCATTACAAATAACATACTCAAACATTTCACTTCTGTCAAACACTCCCTCAACTATCTGGTAAGTCATCTTTATTTCTATTCCATATACAAGGAAAAGTAGCTAAAACTCTGTTAAAACATGTGCATTGATGACATTGTCCCATTATTGTATCCTCATCATTCCGCATAACCTCATTCTAAGGTAGGCGCACACAGATCGTCATCGGATGGACTGCACGCATCGGACGGATCGGACGATTAGATTTGATGCATTGTTCTCAATTGGAGCGCGCATACCTACCTATACGATGCGGATAGGTATGCGCACTTCAATTGAAAACAATGCATAAAATTTATCATCCGATCCGTCCGATGCGTGCC
>NW_024090541.1:0-30150 GCF_014356525.2 Nilaparvata lugens
GCAACAAATTGGAAGTCATTAGTGCGTGTAGGATTAGAGCCACGTGTATGGAGCTCATGCTGTGTGAAGACTCCCATGGAGTTGTTAATGTTTCATAATTAATGAACGAGGCGTAGGTGTGCGCAAATGAGACAGAGCCTACGCAGACTATGAATGAATATTATCAGATATATATTTTTTGTAATGTTCAGTTTTCTATCGAACCCTAAAGCCTGGTTTTCATTAGTAGAGTTAGTGGTAGAGTTTTCTGGGCAAGTACTAACTATCTTGTGAACTCTTCCAATAACTAGTAGCTCTGTGAACAGTAGACCTCACGCAGTATTCTTATCCACAAGTACCTGATTGAAACTATAGACCTTATGGAAATACAGCAATAGACTGGCTTCTCCACACATCTGTGTAATGCAACTTGTCAGCTGATTTATGATGAATAATTCTATAGTCTGATTTTTACTCTAATAAGTTATTGGCGTATGAAGGAGGCTCCTTTCCCCTTTTATACTAGTAGTTCTGTGAACAGTAGACCTCACGCAGTATTCTCATCCACAAGTACCTGATTGAGACTATAGACCTTATGGAAATACAGCAATAGACTGGCTTCTCCACACATCTGTGTAATCACTTGTCAGTTGATTTATGATGAATAATTCTATAGTCTGATTTTTACTCTAATAAGTTATTGGCGTATGAAGGAGGCTCCTTTCCCCTTTTATACTAGTAGTTCTGTGAACAGTAGACCTCACGCAGTATTCTCATCCACAAGTACCTGATTGAAACTATAGACCTTATGGAAATACTGCAACAGACTGGCTTCTCCACACATCTGTGTAATCACTTGTCTGTTGATTTATGATGAATAATTCTATAGTCTGATTTTTACTCTAATATTGGCGTATGAAGGAGGCTCCTTTTTCCTTTTATATTATCCTTGAAATGCAAAATTTCCAAAAACCTTGTATATACGTCGACGCGCAATTAAAAAAGGAACATACCTGTCAAATTTCATGAAAATCTATTACTGCGTTTCGAAGTAAATGCGCAACATATAAACATATAAACATTTAAACATTAAGAGAAATGCCAAACCGTCGACTTGAATCTTAAGCTGCGTACACATATTCGTGCTTCCAACCCGCACCGAGCACGCTCCTCCCTCGTACCGCCCTCGTACCGTCCTCGTACCACCATCGAACCACAGTCGCACCGCCCACGCACCCATCATGAACGTTACGGAAAATGTTAGATCTTCTCGCGTTCCCCGGTCGAACCACTGTTGCTCCCCGGTCAATCATCAATAGCTCTGCTGGAGTGACGTTCGGTTGCGGAGCAGAGGGTCAGTCTGTACTCGACTTTCGCATGTTTATACCTCAAATCAATGTGAAATTTTGTCCTATTTTCTACGATGTCCTTAAAATTCACTTAAGACCAATGGTTCTTGAGATATTGACGATTTAATGACTGGAAGTACGCCTACTTGAAAAATATCGAAAAATCGATATATCTCGAAAACGAAGGTCGATAGAAGAAAATTTTACTGAACATTTTTTGTTGCAAATTGCATGTAAAATCTATGGTAGCCGGGGTTTACACCTTATCTGGGACACCCTGTATACTGCCATTATAACAATGGACCTCACTATAGCGAGGTCCACTTTATAAAGGCAATCGAGAAAGAAAGGAGAACATCGTGGTCGTTTCTCTGCCTTGTCACTGCCATCTATAGAGGATAGCTGATACCCGTATATCTGATGAAATATTAGCCCACATGCGAGCCTCTCTATAAGTCAAGTTGGAAGTACAGGTGTAACACATTTGTTACGTTGGTTGTCTGCAGACACTCTGTCAGACTATAGCGCATGTAAGACATGACACCATGCTGTGTCTGTGTAGGGCTCGTAACTTACCCACGATGCAGTTAATCATTAATAATTAATGGATGACAGTCTATTAGAAGGCAGTAGTTCTTTTGTGGTTAGATATGTATGTGAGTGTGTGGGGGCTCTAGCAATTAGAGACCAATAATGTTCTCTATTGGTCCCCTGGGATGATGATGAAGAAGAAGAAGAGGCACAAGATGAAGAGGAAGTAGAAGAAGAAGAAGAAGAAGAAGAACAGGAAGAAGAAGAAGAAGAAGAAGAAGAAGAAGAAGAAGATGATGATGAAGAAGAAGATGATGAAGAAGAAGAAGAACAAGAAGAAGAAGAAGAAGAAGAAGAAGAAGAAGTGGGAGAAGAGAGAAGAAAACAAGAAAAGACCGTTATTTAGATAGATCATCAAAGAGTAGGGAATAATAGCCAAACAAAGTGAGTGAATGAGATGAAGTCCAGACAGAAAGAGAAGAAAAGTGAAATTTTTGGTTTGGAAGCATGGTAGGATAACAATGACAGGAAATAGAAGAGAGAATAATTATTGAAAGATAGAGAGAGGTAGAGTTGTTGAGAGAAGAATATGAAATTGATAGTTTATGTCGTTTATTATAGGATAAAAATGATAGTTGGTTGACAGAGGAAATTATAGTGATATGATGAGTTAGTCTATAATAAAGTACGCTTCTGTGGATGCTATTGTAATGGTATAATCCAAAAGTATGTTGCCTTCAAGTCCTTATGTTCCAAATGTCCCGTTAATTTGGTGATTGTACCGGTTTTTGATGGAGATATATGACAAGACTTACAATACTTTTTCACGACAATTGTCATCAATATTATTCGTTCACTATTCTTTTCTTGAAAAGAGAGGAAAGATTGAAGAAAAATATATTAAGAGAAAGAGAAGATTATGTCAGTTAGAGGAGTAGTAGTTTGGAATGATATGAGAAGGAAAAATGATGAAGAAGTAGGAGATAAAAATAGAGAGAGAAGATAAGGCTAGAAGAGAACCACTGGAAAGTAAGGAAATATAAAATAGTTAAGTAATCAATGTATTTTCAAAGAAGAAGGGTTTTGAGATGGAGAAAATAGAGAAAAAGGGATGAGAGAGAACGGTAAGTGAAATTGAAATGTTTTATTGGCAGAAAAATAAAATTACAACATCTTAAAAATACATAATAAAAGCAATACAAATTTTACAACATGGGAAAATACTAGTACAAAATAAAATGCAATGCCAATTGAGTATTTGCATCTCGAGGTACTAGACCTGTTTGAGATGATGATATAAAATTGATTACAAAACTGGCGCTAAAATGTAGTTACTGAGGCCGATATCGCAGAGTAATAACAATAATGATATTTCCTAGTTAAATGAGAAAAGAATGACTTCTATAGTAATAATAATGATATTTCCGAGTTAAATAGAAAAGTGAGTAATGTAATTGATGTGGTTGCAGAACGAAGCCGTGGCGGGCGGTGAGTGGGACTGAGGAATGAGGAGTTAGAGAAAAATAGGTAGATAAAACTGGAAAAACTATAAGGGAGAAAAAAAGGTAAAATAATTCATAAGCTGCAACTATTTACTTGAAATAAACTCAAGATGAAATGAGATGAGAGAGAGAAACTACTAGAGTAACATCTTGAGGAATTAGAGAAAAATAGGTAGATAAAACTGGAAAAACTATAAGGGAGAAAAAAAGGTAAAATAATTCATAAGCTGCAACTATTTACTTGAAATAAACTCAAGATGAAATGAGATGAGAATGAGAAAGTACAAGAGTAACAACTTGGGGTATCGAGGAAGAGAGAGAAAGAGTCAAAGAGAGGAAGAATGGTGTGTAAAGGAAGATTTCACAGAGAAAGAACGATCGAAAAACACAAAAAATGAGAAAAATGAATAGTAGAACTGTATTTATCGAAGGAATAATTCGAGATGGAATGAGGAGAAAGTGACATGGAAAGAAAGTGAGAGAGAGAAAGAAAAAAGAGAGGAGAACTAAGAAAGGGAAAATAAGAATTATAAAGGAACGGTCGATTGGAAGATGCGTTGAGCCCCAGGGAATAGCGTGGTAGATATCTCTTAAGGAGAAGGGAAAGAATTCCCTTACACTAATAGAAGGGGTTTCGGTTTTTCAAAGTCGAATATCCCCCCAAAAAAAACCCAAAATATCTCTGTGTGTGAGTGGAACACATGTATGTGTGAGTAAAACAAATGTATGTGTGAGTGAAACACATGTATGTGTGAGTTTGTGTTAGTAATATACTTGTGTTAGTGAGTATCTTATTCCCCCCAAAAAACCCGAATTTTCTGTGTGTGTGAGTGGAACACGTGTATGTGTGAGTTTGTGTTAGTGAGTAGAGGAGAGTTTATTTTTGGAGAAAGTCTGTCAATTTTTCAAAGCCTTAAAATAACGGGGTGATCTTTTTCCCCAGCAGTTTAGTTCTGAAGTTTTATATATAAATATTTTCAAACCTGGAGTTTTATATTAATGCGTTTTATATGATTATATTTATGGCGAGTTGATTGTTTAAATGTGGAGTTCTATGATGAGTATTCTAGAGGATTTTATACTGTATCAAATAAATAAATTAACAGGGATCTCTTTTTCCCCAGTAGTTCAATTCTGGTGTTTCATGTATCAATTCTGTTCAAATGTGGAATTTGATGAGAATTATTTTATGGGATTGTGTATTGAGATAATATTATTACAGTGAGTTGATTCTGCAAATAAATATAAAGTTATTGAAAATAGTTATTTGTGCAACTAGTGCGCAAAGTGACAGTTTGCTGCACCGAAAGAAACGTTTACGGAATGGTTTCTTGAGTGCAGCAAACGAACTTTGCGCACCTATTTCACATCAAACTTTTCCTACAGTTACCATTGAATATTAAAAGTGGGTAATTATGGTAAAATTCCTGAAATCCATCAATTTGTTCTTGTGTAATTTTATTATTAATAAAAACCTTATTTCATTTAAAATTGGATAATAATAATTGAATTATAATGATTAGTAATTCAATTTGAAATTTATGTAACTGCTTGAAGGGGGTTTATGTTATGTAAGCATTGAAATGACTATAATGAAGGCACATAATGGCAAGGCAACGCTGTTCTCCACTGCTATTATAACGTGGGCCTCACTATGAGTATTACCAACTTAATTTTGATTTTGCTGCACTGGTGCTCCATTAACCTACTAACTATTTTGCGTTGTCATGCAGCAAATCTGGAGTACGCAAAGTACTCACTTTGCGCACTAGTGCGGAAAAGTGATTCTTTGCGGCCTGCAATCAGTGCACAAATGGTCACTTTTCAAGGTATCTGTAGGAAAAAGAATGTTTTAGGAGATTGTATAGGATCATATTCATGTAAAATTGATTATTCAGAGCATCTAAATTCAAAAATCTACTTTGTGAAAATAATTGGGGACTGAAAATTTTGTGAAGTGAACAACTACAAAACTCAACCTATTTCGGACTATGTGTAACCTTATCTAAATTATTTGGGAGAGGAATAGCACAAGGTTACCTTATTTTTACTTTCCTTGCTCTATTATCATAGGTGAGGAAAGTATTGCTTTCAGAAGAAATAAAGGTACCCCAATTTCCAAATTTCTATACGTTTCAAGGTCCCCTGAGTCCGAAAAAGTGGTTTTTGGGTATTTTGTTGTTGTGCATGTGTGTGTGTGGTTGTGGTGTGTGTGTGTTGTGTGTGTGTGTGTGGTGTGTGTGTGTGTGTGTGTGTGTGGTGTGTGTGTGTATGAGTGTAGTGCGTCTGTGTACACGATATATCATCTCCCAATTAACGGAATGACTTGAAATTTGAAATTTAAGGTCCTTACACTTTAAGGATCCGACACGAACAATTTCAATCAAATGCAATTCAAGATGGCGGCTAAAATGGCGAGAATGTTGTCAAAAACAGGGGTTTTCACGATTTTCTCGAAAACGGCTCCAACGATTTTGATCAAATTCATATCTTGAATAGTCATTGATAAGCTATATCAACTGCCACAAGTCTCATATCTGTAAAAATTTCAGGAGCTCCGCCCCATCCATGCGAAGTTTGATTTTAGATTCTCAATTATCAGGCTTCAGATACAATTAAAACAAAAAATTCCAAGTGGAAAAGATTGAGCATGAAAATCTCTACAATTAATGTTCAGTAACATTTTCACCTAAAATTGAAAATGAGCTCGAAGTCCGAGAAAATTAGTTTATTCAATTGCAAACTGTTGACAACTGTTGATTCTATTAAATCATTCACTATGAAGAGATAGCAGTCTTCGTGTGTCTGCAGTGTTATTGCCCTGTCACCAGCTGGCTCAGATCTTTGTTTATAAGTAGACTTGAGATGCGCGTGAACACTAGCGTCAGGTGATCAATTTTCATAACGGCAAGGAAAGTTGTGTGAGTGCTCCCCACCAGATTTTTTCTCTCCCTATCATTAAGATGATGTACTTATTGTATGAATCAATAACGAATGTAGGGTATGTTCAAAATAGAGTCCTATTAGGAGTATTTCAAATGATTGTATGAAATAATTTGGAACAAATATGTCATATACTATGACATATCTTCTCCCTATGATAATACGTATTAAACACATCACATATTTGTCACTTATAGAAACATACATTCAATTCATAAATTCCATCCACTAAACCTCAACAAAAATCAAAGATTTTCCACCACTTTTCCAATAACAAGATCCTTACAAACAAGAGAGAGAATGTCACTGAAAAATCACTTCTAAGATGAAAAATCAAGGGTATATTAGGGGAGGTTGGCTCTGTGGTTGATGGGGTTGTTAATAGAGGAGGAAAATAACTCCTCTAGAGAGAATATTGAGAGAGAGAGAGAGAGAAGGAAAACTGGGAAGAAAATGGACACAAGAGGAGGAGAGATATGGTTGATGGGAGTGTTAATAGAGAAAAAAAATAACTTCTCTAGAGAGAATTGAAAGAGAGATGGAAAGCTGGGGAGAAAATGTACACAAGTGAAGGAGAGATGGAGTGATAGTGAGGGGATAAAAGAAAGAACAGGAGGAAAATAACTTTTCGAAGCGAGAGAGATAGGAAGCTGGGGAGATAGTGAGCAGGAGGAAGAGATAAAGAGAGAGTGAGACGGTGGAGGAAGGGAATGAAAGAAAGAACGGAAATAAAGAAAACAACGATTGGAATGGAACTAAGGGGCCGCGAACAATGCTTTGCGTCTTGAAATAACAAGGGATAAAAAGAGTCTACTGCTCTTTGAAGACCTTTTCACAATACCACTACTTACTGAATTCTGGCGCCCTTATCTTCTGCTTCTTCTTCTTCATCTTCTTCTTCTCCTTCCTCTTTGGACTCTTCTATCACCTTCTTCGTAATTTACTTCTTATTCTCTCCCTCTTTCTCTGTCTACAGCTTTGTCTCATCACTTTATTGATTGATTGATTGATACAATAAGTACATCATCAAAAATGATAGGGAGAGAAAAATTAAAGTAACCTTGTGCTATTCCTCTCCCAAATTTAGATGAAGTTACACTCATAGTCCGAAATAGGTTAAGTCTTGTAGTTGATCACTTTACAAAATTTTCAGTACAATAATATTATTTTCACAAAGTAGTCTATATTTTCAAATGTAGATGCTTCAAAACCAAACATAGAAGAAATATTTCACATTATTAACACTAAAACAGGAAATGAACACATATTAAGGAAATAATTTTGAAGGACCACAAACAAACTTAATTCTAAAAGCACAGCTGAAGAGATAAAATTTAATGTACTTCCAAAAGTAGTCTGCTTATTCTATAACATTCTGTTCATTAATTATTAATTTCAATTCAATTTCAATTTATGAAAAACACACAAAACAAGACAAAACAAAATTACAAAGATTTACGAAACAAATAAAACACAATAAAATGTTACAAATATAAAAAAACAATGGCTTAGTGTTTGGGTGTGTTGGAGAAGAGAAAAAAAGAGAGGAAGTACCTAGCCAACTATGGTTTCCCATGTAATAGGCAGGCAAGAAGAGAAGAGAAGTATGAGGAAAAAAAGGAAGGGAGAAATGGGGGGAAGGAAGAAAACAGAGGAATAGGTACTCAAAATAAAGGTAAGCGAGTCCACTGAAAAAAGAAAAAAACAATGCTGGAGCAGAAATCTCGAGTCATATATCTAAATGGAAGAAGAAATTACTGTGTGTCCAGTTTTTTATATCCAGTTTAATTTTTCCACTGATCTTATTGTCCATGAGAAAGTGATTTGGGATGAGGTTTATTATTTTAGTACCTATGTAAATTAATTGCCTCCTTATACATTCAATATCAGTGTTATAGATTACATATTTGTTACCAGTGACCTTAGATTATAATAATTATATATTATATAATTAATATATAATAAATAATAATTAATATTAATATATATAATAATATATTATATAATTATTAATTATATATTATATAATTATATTTTTACATTGTTAAAAACGAACTAGCAAAATTGCGGAGCTAGAAAGAGATAGCGCTATCTGGTTTGTTGAAAGATAGACAAGGATAGAAACACCAATGTTAATGAAATACTGCAATTAAAACGTACTATAACCATAGAGAAACAATAGCGTAAGTAGATATTCCATGGTATAGGGCGTTTATATTGCAACTTTTTCTGTTATCTCAAGCCGATTATTGTCGATTTTTACTGTTTTGTTGGGGTGAGAGTAAATGAACGATACAATATGAGAGACTATCAGTCTCACACAGCTGCATGGGAAAGAACTACGTGAATTATCGGCTTGGGATAACAGTAAAAGTTGCTACATAAACGTCCTATACCATGGAATATATACTTACGCTATTGTTTCTCTATGATAATACGTACGAACGTGACTATAGGATTGAGCACTTTTTTACTTTCCTTGTCCTATTACCATAGGTACCGTAAGGAAAGTATTGCTTTGCAAAAAAAATAAGGTACCCTAATTTCAAGTTTTCTATACGTTTCAAGGTCCCCTGAGTCCAAAAACATGATTTTTGGGTGTTGGTCTGTGTGTGTGTGTGTGTGTGTGTGTGTATGTCTGTGAACACGATAACTCCATTCCTAATCAACCGATTGACTTGAAATTTTAAACTTAAGGTCCTTATACCATGAGGATCCGACAATAAGAAATTCAATAAAATTGAATTCAAAATGGCGGAAAAAATGGCGGATAATCACTAAAAAACCATGTTTTTCACGGTTTTCTCAAAAACGGCTCTAACGATTTTCTTTAAATTTATACCATATGGAAAGCTATTTATAAGCCCTATCAACTAACATGAGTCTCATTTCTGGAAAAATTGCAGGAGCTCTGTAATATTCTTGAGAAAAATGGCGGATAATTACGAAATAACCATGTTATTCACAGTTTTCTCGAAAACGGCTGTAACGATTTTCTTCAAATTTATACCATGGATAGATATTTATAAGCCTATCAACTGACATGAGTCTCATTTCTGAGAAAATTGCAGGAGCTCCGTAATATTCTTGAGAAAAATGGCGGATAATTACTAAAAAAAAACCATGTTATTCACAGTTTTCTCTCGAAAACGGCTGTAACGATTTTCTTCAAATTTATACCATGGATAGATATTTATTAGCCCTATCAACTGACATGAGTCTCATTTCTGAGAAAATTGCAGGAGCTCCGTAATATTCTTGAGAAAAATGGCGGATAATTACTAATAAACCATGTTATTCACGGTTTTCTCGAAAACGGCTGTAACGATTTTCTTCAAATTTATACCATGGATAGATATTTATAAGCCCTATCAACTGACATGAGTCTCATTTCTGAGAAAATTGCAGAAGCTCCGTAATATTCTTGAGAAAAATGGCGGATAATTACTAAAAAACCATGTTTTTCACGATTTTCTCAGGAATAACTTGACCGATTTTTTCAAATTCATACTCTGTATAGTTATTTATCAGCTCTATCAACTGGCATGAGTCTCCTTTCAGGGAAACTAATGGGGGGTCCACCCCATTCTTGAGAAATGGACTTAGTAACCTCATCTCGTGCATGAGTTAGGTAGGTAGCGCAGTTCATAAAAAGAACACATAGTCGAGATATTTCATCTGTAGAACAGCTGTTTTGACGACTTTAAAAAAAATCCATCAAATTTCACAATTTACACAAAGGGAAAAGTACTCTGAAAACAATTTATTATAGATACACATAATATACAGAAGTCTGATCGTAGTTTCAAATATGAGCAAGGAAAGTTGTGTACCACACCAGATTTTGATAATATCTCAACACTGCAGAAAGTGTTTTTTTATAGAGTTCGAAATTCGAACTGAAATAATGGCGACTTCAGATGAAGAAAGTTGACACTCGCCCGATGTAGTGGATGACTTTTTAACTACGAACTTCCATATTAGCGGCTGGAAAGAGTACTCTTTCCGGCCTAGGCCGGAAAGAAACCTGTTTCTTACGTCAGACGAGAGTCGTCTGCAAACAAGGTCTTTCAGATCTACGTAGGGACTGGAAAACGCAGTGTGGCGAAAATATCCTTCCCACTAACTCTCTACCAAAAAAGAGAGTGAGAGCGATAGAGTGATGAAGATAAAATTCGAGTGAGGAGTGACAGAAAGAGAGAACGAGTGAGAGAGTGTGTGAGAGAGTGAGTAGAGGGCAGTTATTGTCGTATAAGCAGTGGCCTAATTAGAGTGGCTGTGGTCGGCAAGCTATTAAGGTCTATGAAAACTGTTGATAATGCTCGACTCTCGTTAAAACTCGCCTGCAGGGATTAGCAGCGCCGAGGTGTGTTTTATTAAAAAATACTGTTGCCGTTTTTACTCATTATCAGACGGGCGCCTTTTATTGTTTGCTGTGGTAATGCTGAGTTTACAATGTTATTCCAGACCTATTTTTCATTTTCTACGAGGTGTTGGGATGTGGTTGAATGCTATTTGTACAACTGAAATGTTGAGCTGTAGAGTAAGATAATAGATAATTTGTAGAACTGGATGAAAATATTGGTTTGAAGTGGATTTGATCTTATTAGACCTTAAGAAGAAGAAGAAGAAGAAGAAGAAGAAGAAGAAGAAGAAGAAGAAGAAGAAGAAGATATGTGAGGTCCACGGTTTCAACTCACATGTGATTGAAACAACACTTACATTTTGGACTAGTGTATTAATCAACATTCTGGGAAGGAACTGTGCTTGCTGGTTCACTGCCTTGCCATTACCTTCTATAAGTAAGACTTATTACCTTCTATAGGAATATAGCTGATATAGTATAGCTGTATAGTAATTAAAATAAATTAATCCTATCATATTAAGAGAACAATTTCTGTAGTTATATATATGGCTATTTTCATATCTGGTTATTTATATTTACGAATCTCAAAAACGGCTCTAACGATTTGGAACATAGTAGGTTTATGATATAAAGATTCGATTGTACTAGGTCTCATTCTTTGGAAAACTCGCTGAACGACATTAAAAGGATAATTCATCCTTGGAAAACAGATGATAATTTCGTCGTCTCTCGATAACTGAAGATGCGTGTGCCTGAGTGGGAGAGAGACAGAATTATTTCCAGCTGTGTAATCATAATCAATCAGCGAGAAATTTTATCTAGCTAGACAACTTAATCGACTTGATCAACATAATCTGATTTGTTGACATGACATGATAATCCTCCTAAACTAGAGTATATCATACATTTCAAAGTTGATCATTTTTGACAATTTCAAATGATTAGTGAGTGTTATTTTGTTATTCAATTTGGTTTGTATATAATCAAAATAATATTTTTTTGTTTTCAAATGTTTGAACAGAAAATTGTACCTGGATTCAAGTGTATGGAACATAACCTACTTTCTGGACTATTTATAGTGTATAAATCAAAATTCGGGGAAGAAACAGTTTCGGGCTGTGCCTGTTAGTACTTCCCCAATCATTTTGAAGAATTGTGTTCGGTTTATCAAAAGTCAATAAATAAATAACGAGCGAAGCTCGGTGCCCCGGAATTGTGATATTAACTGTGCAATCTTTTTTAAAATAATCAGTTAAATTACTATAGTGAGGTCCACGTTATAATGGCAGTAGTTGTTCAACATTGGTGTTGCTATCCTTGTCTATCATTCGACAATGCAGATTGAGCTATCCTTTTCTCCCTCCACAACATCGCCAGATCGTTTCCTAACAATATAGAAACATAGTTGACTTGACATAATATTAATGTGAAAGTTCATTATTGAATCATTGAGAAATTCAATTTGTTCTTGACGGATAGAATGTAAATTATTTTAAACAAGAATGAACAATTAATATATTACATAAGATATATTGGTATCAGCTATCCTCTACAGAAGGTAATGGCAAGGCAGAGAATCGGCTTTTTGTTTTTCTTTCTTCCTCCACTGTCACGTGACCTCACTAGAGCCGGAAACTGCTCTATCTACACCACACTATTTGCTCTATTTTATATCTTACACCACTGTCATTGTCACGTGGTCTGACTATATCCCAAAACTGCTCTACTCCCAAATTTTATGAGGATTTTTCAATCGATTTCAATAATTTTCAATCAAAGGATCATCGTTTTGGCATATAATATAAAAACATTGACTCTCAGTTTAACGAGTGTATAATCACGGCAGGCATTTGACGTGCTTTTGTGATATCAATAACAAGGGTATTATGAGGGCTGAAAGCTTATCTGGGGGTAGTATCAGCCCTACTCATGTAGAAGCACCTTTTTGGGGTGCAGCCTGATCAGTTTCAAAAGCTTTGTGGTCAAAGTGGAGCTCTGTCTTTCTCTCTCACACACACACACTCTCTCATTCACTACCTCTCACATTCTCACTATCAAACTCTCTTTTTCTCTCTCTCTGGTTATCAGTCTCTTTTAGTAGAGAGTTACTGGGAAGGATATTCCGAGTAATCCACTTTTATTCGCAACCATTTTTATTCAATTATTTACTGTTGATCAGCATATCATTGTCGACGACGCCCGTGATATTCCAAGTGAAATTTTAAAAGAATCTGAAATCCTGACTGCAAATCTTCTACCACTGAAATCAAGAGATAGGTATGATAACGAGTATTCTTTATTTTGTATTCTTCATTTATTATGTCAGCAATACCTGTAGTGTGGCGAAAAATAGCGTTCGCACCACGGGCAAAAATGTTTATCCGGGCTCTCAATCTTTCCTAGTGCTCGGCCTACGGCCTCGGACTTGAAAACCGATTTCGAGCCGGAAGAATCTCATTTTCTGCTCTAGGTGCAAAATATACTATTTCAATATTCTTTCCAAATAATGAACGTTAATATTGAAATGGGGTTAATGCTGTGCAAAGGCTAAAAATAAACTTTTTACTCGTGATATTTTTCAAAAGTTTTTCGATTTGTATATCATCAAGCTATCAAAATGAAAAAGGTTTTCTCAGGAAATTTTTTTTCTGATCATTACTTTTTATGAGCGCCTGAAGATTAAATTTTTGGGACAGAATAAGTTCGGTAGGAGATAAATCCATGAGATTTAGAAGATAGATTCTCCATGGTATTGTTGATCTAGTAAAACAAAAGTTTTCTGAAAATATCAATTTCCAGGATAGTTACTCAATTTACTAAAAATAACCAAAAATGAATTTTAGTTGAGTTATCTTTGGTAAATTGAATAACTATTTGGTAAATTGGAAATATCAATTTCCAGGATAGTTACTCAATTTACTAAAAATAAATTTTAGTGTAGTTATTTTTGGTAAATTGAATAACTTTTTCAAAAATTGATATTTCAGAGAATGTTTGTTGTACTAGATCAACAATACCAATCCATCCTCTAAATCTCATGAATTTATCTTACCGAATTTGAAATGTTCTGTCCCAAAAATTCAAACTTCAGGCGCTCATATCTCAAAAGTAATGATCGGAAAAAAACGTTTTTCTGAGAAAACTTTTCATTTTGATAGCTTGATGATATACAAATCGAAAATCGTAATTGTATTAACAAATGAATGAACAAATAAATAAATAGGAACTTCAATTAAAATGAAAATTATTGAAATAGTGAAAAGAGAAAGAACTTGACTAGAAATAGAAAATGGAAAGGAGTCAAAAAGAGAAAACTTCAAAATTAGAGAGCCGAGAGAATTGAACTGGAAGAAGGGAAAAATAGAAAGTTGGGCAGTTAATAACTGTGTCGAGGTTGAAAAATTACCTGCGATTTGAAGTCAAACAATTTGGGGGTTTAACGGAGGTTAAACGGGGGTTAAACGGTGGTTAAACGGGGGTTAAACGGGGCGTACTGATGTCTAGATACACCAAACCAGTGCTGAGTCCAAACTTTGTTTGGTGTTCTTGTTATGTTTGTTTTCTAGGTGGGCTGTCAAGGTATTCTCCGGTTATTTTCTTCTCCTCCTTCTCTTCTTACTCCTTTCACTCCTCCTCCTATTCCTCCTCCTCCTACCCTTCCTTCATGTGCTTCTTCTCCCTCTGTTTTTTATTCCATTCCTCCTCCTCCTTCTCCCCCTACTCCAACTGATTCTTCTCCTTCTTCTCTTCTCACTCCTTTCACTCCTCCTCCTATTCCTCCTCCTCCTTCTCTTCCTTCATCTGCTTCTTCTCCCTCTGTTTTTTACCCCATTTCTCATCCTCCTTCTCCCCCTACTCAACCGGATTCTTCTCCTTCTTCTTGTATAACTGTTTCTCATTCTCCCTTAGACTCGTCCTACTCCTCATACACATCCTCCTCCCCCTCCTCCTCCTCCTCTTTCGCTTTATCCCCACCATTTCCTCTTTTTATACATCCTCCTTCCACACATCCTCCTCCTCTTCCTCTTTCTTCTCGTCTTTCCCCCTCCTCTTCCTATATCTACTTCTTCTTCTCTTTCTCATTCTCCTTCTATTTTGGTAGAGAGTTAGTGGGAAGGATATTTTTAATATTCTTTCCGAAGAATGGACATTGATATGTCCAAAGCTCCGCCAATTTATGTAGATGCATAACAATATGATTATTATCTATAGTTATTATATTACAAATTAATTTTTCATATCATATACAGTTCAATAATTATTTTCTTAGTCTATATTATGTAAATTCATCTATAATTTTGCTGTATTATAAGCTATTGTATATAAGTGTATAAGCCAGTATATATTGTAATCTACATAAATAAAGTACTCAATCAATCAATCTACCATCTACTCCTCCTTCTCCTCAACTTTCCTAGTTTCATCTTTTTCTACTCTCTCATCCTACCATCTACTCCTCCTTCTCCTCTCCACCACCTACTTCTCTTGTACTTTGGTTTCTATAATGATTCAATTATGGATTCCCAAAAATTGAGATCAAATATTCTGTTAATTATATTTTTACATGATTGGAATCGATCTGGCAACGTTACGGAGCTAGAAGGGATGTTTCTATCTGCTTTGTCGAATGATAGACAAGGATAGCAACACCAATTTCAATCAAATACTGCCATTATAACGTAGACTTCACTATACCGCCGATTCTCTGCATTAATTAAATATATTTCTACACTGTCAAAAACATAATTGGTATAGTTGTGGACCTAGAAAAGGATAGTACCATCGGCTTTGTCGAATGAGAGACAAGGATAGCAACACCAATGTCAAATACTGCCATTATAACGTGGACCTCACTATAGGCTCGTTCAAGTGTACGATCACAAAAATAATGTTATCTTAAGAGGAGCTAAGAGCTATTATAAGAGGAAGAGGAAACCCATCGATTATAATTAATTATATCTGAATGAAGACACAAATCCACGGTCCCTATCTACGAAACCAATGAACTGTTATCAAGTTGCAGCCTTAAGAGAGCCGATAAAACGCCCTGAAATCGACCCAATCGGTGATGTTCTAATTGGAAAATTGCGTTCATTTCGAGTGAAAACTTCATAATAGGGCACGACTTTTGCTGGCACTTGAATTGAAGGTGGTTTTCAAGGGAGGCTTTCAAAAGCTTGGAGGAAACTTCTAAGGTACCAACAATCTTAGTGCCGGTTGCACATAAACCGGTTAAGTTTTAATCGTGATTAATTCTACGAGAGCCAATCTGAGTAGCCGTCTTATCAAAAAGGCCTTCTCTGATTGGTTCTCGTTGAATTAATCACGGTTAAAATTTAACCGGCTTTTGTGCAACCGGGTCTAAAGAAGACTTCTGAGGTTTTAACAATCTTAGTGCCGGTTGCACAAAAACCGGTTAAATTTTAACCGTGATTAATTCCACGAGAACCAATCTGAGAAGCCGTCTTATCAGAAAGGCCTTCTCTGATTGATTCCCGTTGAATTAATCACGGTTAAAATTTAACCGGCTTTTGTGCAACCGGGTCTAAAGGAAACTTCTGAGGTTCTAACAATGTTAGTGCCGGTTGCACAAAAACCGGTTAAGTTTTAATCGTGATCAATTCCACGAGAACCAATCTGAGTAGCCGTCTTATCAAAAAGGCCTTCTCTGATTGGTTCTCGTTGAATTAACCACGGTTAAAATTTAACAGGCTTTTGTGCAACCGGGTCTAAAGGAAACTTCTGAGGTTCTAACAATGTTAGTGCCGGTTGCACAAAAACCGGTTAAGTTTTAATCGTGATCAATTCCACGAGAACCAATCTGAGTAGCCGTCTTATCAAAAAGGCCTTCTCTGATTGGTTCTCGTTGAATTAACCACGGTTAAAATTTAACAGGCTTTTGTGCAAGCGGGCCTAAGATTGTTGTATTCTATGGTTAGGTATTGCAACTTACTACAACTAAGGAGATTCCTTGAGGGGACAGATAGGGAGGAAGAAAGAGAAGTAAGAAGGAGTGTACGAGAAAAAGAAAGGGAGAAAATGGTGGGAGAGAGGAAGGAGAAAAAGATGAGAAAGGGGGAAAAATGAATAAGGAGAAGATGAGGGAGGAGGAGGAGGAGGTGAAGAAGAAGAGGAAGAAGAAGAAGAAGAAGAAGAAGGAAGAAGAAGAGAAGAAGAAGAAGAAGAAGAAGAAGTGAAGAAGAAGAAGAAGAAGAAGAGAAGAAGAAGAAGAAGAAGAAGAAGAAGAAGAAGAAGAAGAAGAAGAAGGCGGAGAAGAAATATAAGACAAAAGAAAATCAGTAAGAAAGAAGCTGACAAGAGTGAAAAGTAAAGAAAGAAGAAGTGTTGTCGATGAAAGGATAAGGATGGAATACAAGAGGAGGAGAAGTAGAAGAAAGAAGATGGAGAAAAGAAAGACGAAAAAGGTGGAAAAATAAGCGAAAATTAGGAAAGAGACAGTGAGTGAGTGAGTATATAAAATATATAGGGAGTGAGCATTAAAAAATTTAGTTTGATAAAATATGGTGAAAAAAGTAAATGGTAAAAGTAAAAGTAATTTTCCTTTACTGATTGTTGTTGATAGAACGATAAGGATGAAATACAGAAGTAGAAAAAAAAGAAGAAGAAGGATAAGGATGAGAAGAAGAAGAGGAGACGAATAAGGTAGAAAGAGAAGAGAAAATCTTGTGAAAAAGAGAGGAAATGAGAGAGTTAGAAAGTGAGTAGGGTGAGCATACTATAACTCACAGAATCGATAACAAATTGCTTGAAATTGCCTGACCTCTCTGTTCCCCTCTGATTTCCCCTACCCCTGTCTTTCCAATCATTCCCTCTCCCTCCTTTGACTCTCCCCTATCCACACTGTCCCCCCCCCCACACCTCTCCCATAGATAGCCAGGAGATGGATTGAACAATGAGATAGAAACGGTCATATATTTCTGTCTTTTCACCCCAGGCCATCATTTTGTTTTACAAGACTTTTTGGAAGAGGGAGAGAGAGAGGGATAACAAGAGAGGATAATCAAGGATAAGGATCCTTAAGGTCTAACTTATCCTTGGTTGTACCATAGAGAAAGGATAGCATAAGAAGATATTTCATGTTTGTAGAGTTATTCATTCAAAGATTTGAAGTTTTGTATCACATTATGGTGTTGTGTATCAAGTTGAGATGATACTGTATCATATTGTGTTCATACTGTATCATGTGTGGTGATACTGTATCATTTATGGTGGAATCATGAAGAAAAGATAGCATAAGAAGATATTCCATGTTTGTAGAATTCATTCAAAGATTCGAGGTTTTGTATCAAATTATGGTGTTATGTATCGAGTTGAGATGATACTGTATCATATTGTGGTGATACTATGTTATGCATGGTGATACTGTATCACATTGTGCTGATACTATATCATGCGTGGTGATACTGTATCATTGATTATGATACCATTGAGAAAAGATAGCATAAGAAGATATGCCATGGTTTGTAGAATTCACTCAAAGTTTGGAAGTTTTGTATCAAATTTCTGCGTTGTGTATCAAGTTGATTTGATACTGTATCATATTATGTTGATACTGTATCATGTGTGGTGACAATGTATCATTTTATTGTGATACCATACATGGAGAAAATATAGCATTAGAAGATATGCCATGGTTTGTAGAATTCAATCAAAGTTTGGAAGTTTTGTATCAAATTTTGGTGTTGTGTATCAAGTTGAGATGATATTGTATCATGCGTGGTGATACTGTATCATATTCTGTTAATACTTTATCATGTGTGCTGATACTGTATCATTTATGGTAAAATCATTGAGAAAATATAGCATGAGAAGATATCATGGTTTGCAGAATGCATTCAAAGTTTGAAAGTTTTGTATCATATGATGGTGTTGTGTATCAAGTTAAGATGATACTGTATCATGTGTAGTAATACTGTATCATTTATGGTGATACTGTATCATATGTTGGATAAAACATAATTAATTGGTGATACCCTAGAGAAAAAATAGCATGAGAAGAAATCCCATGTTTTGTAGAATTCACTCAAAGTTTGGAAGTTTTGTATCAGAATGTGGTGTTTGGTATCAATCTTAGATGATATTGTATCATATTGTGTTGATACTGTATCATGCGTTGTGATACTGTATCATGTGTGGTGACACTGTATCATTTATGGTGATACCATAGAGAAAAGATAGCATAAGAAAATATCCCTTGGTTTGTAGAATTCCTTCAAAGCTTGGAAGTTTTGTATCAAATTATGGTGTTGTTTGTCAAGTTGAGATGATACTGTATCTTATGTGGTGATACTGTATCATTTATGGTGATACCATAGATAAAAGATAAAATAAGAAGCTATCCCATGGTATAAGGCGTTTGTTTCAAATTTCACTGTTAACTCAAGCCGTCAGTCCGAGTAGTTAATTTTGGTGAAGCTATGTGACGCTGGTAGTCTCTCATACTGTGTGCCCTTCTTACACACTCACCTCAACAACACAGTAATAATAGACAGTAGTCAACAGTAATCAGCTTCAGTTAAGAAGAAATCGGCTTGAAATTTGGAACAAAAAAGAATACTGTGGTTATCAATTAAATTTCCACATTGTTAAAAACGATCTAGCATCATTGCGGAGCTGGACAAGGATAGCACTATCTGCTTTGTCGAATGATAGACAAGGATAGCAACACCAATGTTGATCAAATACTGCCATTATAATGTGGACCTCACTATATCAATACCTAACTCTTAATACTCAAATACAGTACATAGAGTAAATAATATGGTGAGTGTTATAGGAAACTAGCCGTCAGGCTCGCTTCGCTCGCCATATCCGTCTAACCAGGACCCCCGACTGGATCGTCCAAGAATGAGATCAGCAGGCTCGCTTCCCTCGCCTGCATTTTTCATTTGAGAATTTTTATCATATGTTAGGATGATCCAGACTAAACGTCTGGCTAAACGGATATGGCAAGCGAAGCGAGCCTGACGGCTAGTAATATAATATTCCCAGGAGTAGCTTTGATTGAAGTAGCAGTGCCCAATCAATTATTCCGCGATAAATGCATTTCAATCTTCAACTTGAGGCCAACCTAACAAAGTCAACTCAACTTAATGCCAACCTGAAAAAATTATCAATTTATTTACCAGTTAACAACTGTTTCGAAGAGATACTCTCTCTAGATTATAGTTCTATATTAACATATGGTATGGACATTTTTCAATTATAATTAAGAGAAAAAGAAGAATATACATGCTGAAAGACGAACTTTAAACCCTTAGAAACCACCCTTAGAGTTGAAATATTGCCAAAAGAATTCTTAGTGCGCCTCTAAAGGGCCAACTGAACATACCTACCAAATTTGAACGTTTTTGGTCCGGTAGATTTTTAGTTCTGCGAGTGAGTGAGTCAGTCAGTCAGTGAGTGTCATTTCGCTTTCATATATATAGATAAAACCTGGTCAGTTATCTTCTTGCATAAGGTTTATAGTAAGGACCACGTTATAATGGCAGTGAAGAAAGATAGGAGAACAACGTTGCCGATCCTCTGTCTTGTCAATGCCTTCTATTGACGGTAGCTGATACAGGTTTATTGATGTAATATTAACTGTTCATTCTCGTTTGAAATGATGAATTATATTTTATTAAGAAAGAAATTACATTTTTCGATAATATCATAATGAATTTCCATAATTAAGATGAAATATTTTGTTAATCAATTATCAATTCTACATTGTTAAAAGACGATCTTAAAATAAACAATTATATTTCATTAAGCAAGAAATTATATGTTTCAATAATTTCAAAATTGAGATGAAAAATTTTGTTAATTAATTATCAATTCTACATTGTTAAAAGACGATCTGACAACAGAGCAAAGCGAGGGAGAGATAGCGCTATCCGCTTTGTTGAATGATAGACAAGGATAGCAATACAATTGCTAATCAAACACTGCCATTATAACGTGGACCTCACTATAAAGATGGTCACTGGTGTGGAAGATGGGGTAGAAAAGAGAAAAAATAATGTAAAAATGCCAGGTGACCTGTACTAAGGTCTTCCCAAGGGAGAGAGAACGAGTGAGAGAGTGTGAGACAAGCTCGCTCCTTCTTCCTTAAAGGTCATCTAGGTCAATTACCGGCACATTCCTTCCTTTCATGCAGCTAGCAATCTTATTTATCCTCCCTCTTTCTCTACTCCAGCTTCGTCACTGCTCTTTTTCTCCTCCTCCTCCTCCTCCTCCTTCTTCTTCTTCTTCATTTGAAAAAAGAGAAAAAGGATCAATGAGAAGAGAAGGAAAAGAAGCGTTGATGAAGGGTTGAAAGCAAGGAGTTGAAGTTCAAGAGCAAAGAGAAGAAGAAGATGATGAAGAAGAAGATGAAGAAGTAGAAGTAGAAGAAGAAGAAGAAGAAGAAGAAGAAGAAGAAGAAGAAGAAGAAGAAGAAGAAGAAGAAGAAAAAGAAGAAGAAGTAGAAGAAGAAGAAGAAGAAGAAGAAGAAGAAGAAGAAGAAGAAGAAGAAGAAGGAGGAGGAGATGAAGAAGAAGAAGGAGAAGAATTGATTGATTGAGTACTTTATTTATGTAGATTACAATATAATTATACTGGCTTATACTCTTATATATTACAACAGCATACAATACAGCGAAATTATAGATGAATTTACATAATATAGACTAAGAAAATAATTATTGAACTGTATATGATATGAAAAAATCAATCTGTAATATAATAACTATAGATAATAATTATATTGTTATGCATCTACATAAATTGGCGGAGCTTTGGACATATCAATGTCCATTCTTCGGAAAGAATATTAAAAATATCCTCCCCACTAACTGTCTACCAAAAGAGAAGAAGGAGAAGATGAATAAGAAGAAGAAGAAGAAGAAAAAGAAGAACAATAAAAGCAAAGAGAAGATGTTAAAGAGAAGCAGTGGGAGAAGATGTCAAGTGATGCTTGTCTAGTAGGAGAAGAATTGATAAGACATTCGTAACACGTGGACAGCAAATAATTTCCTGTCGCTTTTCGTGAAGGAGCGAGAGAAAGAGAGAGAGGATGACGAAGGTAACAGAGAGAGATAGATAGAGAGTGTGAGTGAGAGAGAGTGAGAATGACAAAGGGGACGAAGAGGAAAAAGGAGAGGAATGTGTGCATGATGGTGAAGATGGAGAGGAGAAGGAGGTTGATGATGATGATGATGATGACGATGAGGAGGAGGAGGAGGAGGAGGTGTATAAGGGGGAGAAGGAGGATGAGGTGAAGGAGAAGGAGGTGGTAAAGCAGGAGGAGGAAGAGGCGATGAGGAAGAGAGAAGAATGTTGACAAAGTCATCGGGGCGTTTGACAGCAGGCTGGGGTGGGATGACAACTGTCTTGGTTGACATCCATTCGTTGAAACTGTCCAAAAGAGGGAAAAAGAGATAAGGATGTGGTGAGGGAGAGAAAGAGACAGTGATTGATAAAAATGAAAAGATGAAGAAATAAGCAAGAGTGAGAGTGTGAGATAGAAAGACAACCAACGTCGAGAGAGACATGATTGAATAAGTGTGAGTATTTGCAGTGGTGACATCTTTTTGTTGCAGAGAGTGAAAGAGAAAGTGTGAGATGGAGTGAGAGAGAGAGTGAATGATGGAGTAAGAGAAAGAGTGTGTGTGATTGATTGATTGATTGAGTACTTTATTTATGTAGATTACAATATATACTGGCTTATACACTTATATACAATAGCTTACAATACAGCAAAATTATAGATGAATTTACATAATATAGACTAAGAAAATAATAATTATTGAACTGTATATGATATGAGAAAGCAATTTGTAATATAATAACTATAGATATTTATATTGTTATGCATCTACATGAATTGGCGGAGCTTTGGACATATCAATGTCCATTCTTCGGAAAGAATATTAAAAATATCCTTCCCACTAACTCTCTACCAAAAGAAACAAATAGAAAGAGAATGACAGAGCAAAGAGGAAGAGAGATGAAATTATTTTGAGGGATAGAAAGAGAAACGGCGTGTTCGTGGCGCATAAGTCTGTACGCATCTTTAGAGATAAAGAGTATTCGACTTATCAACCTTTCAAATCACAAGTGATTGGAAAACAGACAAGCCAATTTTGTGTTCACAAACAGAATCTCAAGTCAAATGATACAACAAAAGTTTTCAGATGAGAAACAAATCAAGGGGTGCAAGAAATAGTAACAAAAAAAGTGTCAAAGTCAAGTGGAGACAAAGAAAAAAGAAGATCAGAGAGAGAGAGAGTGAGAGACGAATACTTATAAGAAAGGGGAAGATTGTGGGAGTTCGAAAATAAGTGAATACTTATCAAAATATTGTAGAAGGAGGAAATCAAAAATGAGCAAATACTCATCAAAAAGGGAAATACGGAGGGAGTTCAAAAAGATTCGAATATTTATCAGAATATGAAAGGAGAAAGGTGTTCAGAAGAAGCAAATACTTATCAAAAAAGGGGACCTGTTGATGAATGGCAAGACAAAAGATGAAATAACAAAGATAGTATGATAAGATAAAGAAATATTTGACAAGGATAGAGAAACAATACAAAATATGGAGTGACAAGGATAAAATAACAAGACAAAAGAGAAAGTAAATAAGATAAAAGGTTATTTGACAAGGATAGAAAAACAATACAAAATATGGAGTGACAAGGATAGAATAACAATACAAAAGAAGATGAAAGTATATTTGACAAGGACAGAAAAACAATACATGATACAAGGATAGAACAGAGAGATGTTTTCAGAGATATTCTGTCGAAAAAGTGATTCAAAAATTGGAAAAAGATTGGAGATTTAGATAAGACGCGTGAATTGAAAAAAGGGGAAGCACCCTGATGGGACGTCACCCTGGAAACTTATCAAAAACGACAAAAAACCCCTGAAAAGAGACAAAGGTGTTGTTTTGGGGGAACTGTTTTTTTGGGAAGGATTTTCAAGGGGAATCAATCAAATTGAGAGGAAAAAATGGGGAGATGCTAATGAGGGATTGATTGGGATTTTGATAGGGGAAGTTTTTTCGAGTATTTTTATGAGAATGATAAATTATTACGTCATTAAAATGTTCTGAATAAATGGGTACTTCGTGTTTTTATATGGTTTTTATTAATTTTAATAAAGTAGCCCTACAAGTGAAATGGGTTTTCATACCTTAAAGTTATGAGCTGATTATGACTATTAATATTTTTAAATCAATATTTTTATTTGTAGTTATATTTCCAAGTATTTGATTCCATTTCTATAGTATCAACATTATAGTATATGGTATATACAGCACATTATGACTTACTAGTAGTTCTGTGAACAGTAGACCTCACGAAGTATTCTCATCCACAAGTACCTGATTGAAACTATAGACCTTATGGAAATACAGCAATAGACTGGCTTCTCCACACATCTGTGTAATCACTTGTCAGCTGATTTATGATGAATAATCCTATAGTCTGATTTTTACTCTAATATTGGCATATGAAGTAGGCACCTTTTTCCTTTTATATTATCCTTGAAATCCAAAATTTCTAAAAACCTTGTATATAGTCTACGTCGACGCGCAATTAAAAAAGGAACATAACTGTCAAATTTCATGAAAATCTATTACCGCGTTTCGCCGTAAGTGCGCAACATATAAACATTTGAACATTTAAACATTCAAACATTCGAACATTCAAACATTCAAACATTCAAACATTCAAACATTCAACATTCCAACATTCAACATTCAAACATTCAAACATTCAACATTCAAACATTCAAACATTCAAACATTCAAACATTCAAACATTCAAACATTCAAACATTCAAACATTCAAATATTCAAACATTCAAACATTCAAACATTCAAACATTCAAACATTCAAACATTCAAACATTCAAACATTCAAACATTCAAACATTCAAACATTCATACATTCATACATTCAAACATTCAAACATTCAACATTCAAACATTCAAACATTAAAACATTCAAACATTCAAACATTCAAACATTCAAACATTCAAACATTCAAACATTCAAACATTCTAGCATTTAAACATTTAAAAATTCAAACATTTAAACAAGAGAAATGCCAAACCGTCGACTTGAATCTTAGACCTCACTTCGCTCGGTCAATTATTATGACTTATATTTTCACTTGTATTTATATTTCCAAGGATTCTAGTACTTATGTATACAGTATTAACAAGTTTCGAATCTATATTTGTATATGGGGAACTAAAACTGAAGACTAGAGAAAACTTGCTCTCATAATTTTTTACTCTCATAATTTATTCGTATTTAAATACATTTCGAGGAGCAGTTTCATTTATTCATCGAAATATATTCAACTAGGCTACAGTGAAAATTAATTTTTTTGAAGGTTTCAAAAATGTAAACCGATAAATGATTTCAACTACAAAATTTAGTCGACTACCCATGGGAATATAGTCAAATACTAGAAGAATAAACCATTTATTTCTATCCAAGTTTCAAAAATTTAACCCGGTATGCATTAAACTACAAAAATTAGTCGACAACCCACGGAAATATAGTCAAAACTAGTCAAAACTACTGTAGAAAAATAAACGAATTTTTCTTTAACCAGGTTTCAAAAATGTGAACCGGATTTCAACAACAAAATTTTGTCGACTACTCATGGAAATATAGTCAACTACTATAGAGAAATATAGGTATTTTTTATTCAGGTTTCAGAAATATGAACCAGTATGCATTAAACTACAAAAACTAGTCGACAACCCACGGAAATATAGTCAAAACTATTGTAGAAAAATAAACGAATTTTTCTCTATCCAGGTTTTAAAAATATGAACCAGCTTTCAACTACGAAATTTAGTCGATTCTCATGGAAATATAGTCAACTACTATGGAGAAAATAGGTATTTTTTATTCAGGTTCAGAAATATGACCCGGAATAAATTGAGCTACAAAAATTAGTTACTCATGGGAATATAGTCAAGTCAAAACTAGTCAAAACTACTGTAGAAATAAACGAATTTTTCTTTATCCAGGTTTCAAAAATATGAACCAGTATGCATTCAACTACAAAAATTAGTCGACAACCCACGAAAATATAGTCAAAACTACTGTAGAAAAATAAACGAATTTTTTTCTCCATCCAGGTTTCAAAAATGTGACCTAGTATGTAGCCAACTATACAAAAATCAGTCGACTACTCATTTCATAGTTGATTAAAAGAAACAGAAAACAAAAAGTTCTCAAAAAAAGAGCACCTCAACACTTTTTGCAAATGAAAACTCCACCTACAACTGGAAATGAGAGGGAAGGTCCGACACACTTTCCGCCATTTTCACAATTTTCACGCTGACTAACTGAACTCTGTGACGACAAAAATAGAGCAAAGTGTGTCTTTTTCAGGGCAAGAATAATATGTGTAGTGCTGGCTGCTTGTTTTCACACAGAGGGACGTCGGCATACGTGAAAAGTGAGTGAAAAAAAGTTGTTTTTACACAGACGGAAAACGTGGAAACTAACTACAAAAAAAGCGTAGGGAGAAAAGTTAGTGATGAAAAAATGAGGAACAAAAGTGTAGGAGTGAGAGGGTGACTGGAAGAGATAGAGAGAGAGACAGTGAGTGAGCAAAATAGTAATGATATAGTAGGGGAGAGAATGCGAAAGGGAGTGAGAGAGAGAGAGAGAGAGAGAGAGAGAGAGAGAGTGAGTGAGCAAAATAGTAATGATAGAGTAGGGGTGAGAGTGCGAAAGGGAGAGTGAGAAAGAACGAGAAAGATAGAGTAGTAGAGAGAGAGGGAGTGAGAGAGAGCAAAATAGTAATGATAGAGTGGGAGGGAAGTATTGAGTATTTTTTAATATGAGTTTTTTTTTCTAATATGGGAAGGTGAGAGAGTAAGAGAGAGAGAGAGAGAGTGGGAGAGTAAGAGAGAGCGAGAGAGAGAGAGAGAGAGTAAGAGAGATGGAGCGAGAGAAAAATAGTAATGATAGAGTGGGAGGGAAGGTGAGAGAGTAAGAGAGAGAGAGAGAGACAGATAGAGTAACCGTGAGAGAGAGTGAGAGAGAAAGTGAGAGAATTGGAGGGAGTGAAAGATAGTGTAACCGAGAGAGTGTGTGAAAGAGAGGAAGATAAATTAGATTAGATTAAATAATTTTTATAATAGTTCATGAGATACAATAATATTCATCAAAAAATATGAACTGAGATAATAAACTGCACATGATATGATAAATAAACAATATTTAGAATAACAATAATATTGTAATATAGTTCTACATAAATTGACGGAGCTTTGGAAATAAATATCTTTGAAATCTATATCAAGAAAATCCATCTCAGTAACTCTATACCAAGATTGATTGATTGATTGAGTACTTTATTCATGTAGATTACAACAATATATACTGGCTTATACACTTATATACAATAGCTTATAAAACAGCAAAATTATAGATGAATTTACATAATATAGACTAAGAAAATAATTATTGAACTGTATATGATATGAAAAAGCAATTTGTAATAACTGTAGATAATATTCTTATGCATCTACATAAATTGGCGGAGCTTTGCACATATCAATGTCCATTCTTCGGAAACAATATTAAAATATCCTTTCCACTAACTCTCTACCAAAGAGAGATTGATTGATTGATTACTTTATTTATGTAGATCACAATATATACTGGTTTATAAAATAGTTCACAATACAGCAAAATTATAGATGAATTTACATAATATAGACTAAGAAAATAATTATTGACTTGTATATGATAAGAAAAAAAACAATTTGGAATAACTATAGATAATATTGTAATGCATCTACATAAATTGGCGGAGCTTTGGACATATCAATGTCCATTCTTCGGAAAAAATATCAAAAATATCCTTCCCACTAACTCTCTACCAAAGAGAGATTGATTGATTGATTGAGTACTTTATTTATGTAGATTACAATATATACTGGCTTATACACTTATATACAATAGCTTACAATACAGCAAAATTATAGATGAATTTAGATAATATAGACTAAGAAAATAATTATTGACTTGTATAATGATATGAAAAAAACAAATTGGAATAACTATAGATAATTATATTGTTATGCATCTACATAAATTGGCGGAGCTTTGGACATATCAATCAATGTCCATTCTTCGGAAAGAATATTAAAAATATCCTCCCCACTAACTCTCTACCAAAGAGAGATTGATTGATTGAGTACTTTATTTATGTAGATCACAATATATACTGGCTTATACACTTATATACAATAGTTCACAATACAGCAAAATCATAGATGAATTTACATAATATAGACTAAGAAAATAATTATTGAACTGTATTTATGATATGAGAAAGCAATTTGTAATATAATGACTATAGATAATAATTATATTGTTATGCATCTACATAAATTGGCGGAGCTTTGGACATATCAATGTCCATTCTTCGGAAAGAATATTAAAATATCCTTCTCACTAACTCTCTACCAATAGAGAGAGAGTGACTGACTTGGAGAACGGAAATTACAGTAGCTCAGAAAAATGAGAGAGAGAAAAGTAGGAAGAATATAGGAGAAAGAGGGAGTGAAAGAGAGTGAGAGAGTAAAAATAGAGAACAAAAGTCTGTAGCTGTTGTTACCAGGGTTAATGTGAACGCAAGACTTGGTCACTTGAGGGGAGGGAGGTGTAGAAGTCCAGGGTGGTTTTCAAGCACCCCCCTCCTCCCAGGAGGGTAGATGTCCAGGGGTTACTTGAACCACCCACCCCCATCAACCAAAAAAAAAACACAGTAAGAGATTGAGAGGGACTACAAAATTGTACTCCAATAAATGGTCACCAAAAGGTGAAAACCTGTACATTCGTAAGGGAATGTGTGAGAGGAGGAGGAGGAGGGAAGAAGGAAGAGGAGGAGGTAGATGGTGAAGAGGAGGAGGAGGAACAGGGAAAGAAAGAGGAAGAGGAGGAGAAGGAGGTAGTGACGAAGCGGGAGGAGTAGAAGAAGGAGAAGGAGGAAGAAAGGAGAAGAAGAAGAAGTAGGTGGTGGAGTAAGAGGAGGAGGATCAGGAGAAGGAAAAGGAAGAGGAGAAGGAGTTAGATGAAGATGAGGAGGAGATGGAGGAGAAGGAAGAGGAAGAGGAGGAGGAGGTAGTGGCGAAGTGGGATGAGGGAAAGAAGGAGAAGGAGAAGGAGGGAAAGGAGAAGGAGAAGAAATAGGAGGTGGAGCAAGAGAAGGAGGATCAGGATAAGGAGGAGGAAGAGGAGAAGGAGTTATATGAGGTGGGAGGAAGAGGAGAAGCAGGAGAAGGGAGATGAAGAGGAGGAGGAGGTAGTGGCGAAGAAGGAGGAGGAGATCAAGGAGAAGGAGGAGTAGGAGAAGGAGTAGGAGAAGAAATAGGAGGTGGAGTAAGAGAAGGAGGAGAAGGAGAAGGAAGATGAAGAGGAGAAGGAGTTAGATGGCGGGGGAGGATGAGAAGCAGAAACGAGGAGGAGTAGGAGTAAGAGGTGGAGGAGATGGAGAAGAAGAAGGGAAGAATGGAATAGAATAGAATAGAATGACCGCCATTATTTTATACCTGTGAGGGCGAAGTTAGGGCGCAGTCGGCCCTCTCTTACACTTAACCCTCATGGAGAAGAAGTAGGAGGTGGAGCAAGAGAAGGAGGAGCAGCAGAAGGAAGAAGAAGACGAGAAGGAGTTGGAAGAAGTGGGAGAAGGGGAAGAAATAGGAGGTGGATTAAGAGATGGAAGAGGAAGAGGAGAAGAAGTTAGATGGTGAGGTGAAGGAGGAGGATGAGAAGAAGGAGGAAGAGGAGGAGGAAAAGGAGAAGAAATACGAGGTTGAGTAAGAGAAGGAGGAGCTGCAGAACGAAGAAGAAGAGGAGAAGGAGTTAGATGAAGTGGGAGAAGGAGAAGAAATAGGAGGTGGATTAAGAGAAGGAGGATCAGGAGATGGAAGAGGAAGAGGAGAAGAAGTTGGATGGTGAGGTGAAGGAGGAGGATGAGAAGAAGGAGGAAGAGGAGGAGGAGAAGGAGAAGAAATACGAGGTTGAGTAAGAGAAGGAGGAGCTGCAGAAGAAGGAAGAAGAGGAGAAGGAGTTAGATTAAGTGGGAGAAGGGGAAGAAATATGAGGTGGATTAAGAGAAGGAGGATCAGGAGATGGAAGAGGAAGAGGAGAAGAAGGTAGATGGTGGGAGAGAAGGAGGAGGAGGAGGAGAAGGAGAAGAAATAGGAGGTGGAGTAAGAGAAGGAGTTAGATGGAGGGGGAGGAAGAGAATGAGAAGGAGTATGAGAAGGAGATGGTGGAATGGGAACAGGAGGAGGAAGAGGTGGAGAAGGATGATGTGAAGGAGGAGGAGGAGGAGGAGGAGGAGGAGGAGAAGGAGGTGGAGGAGGAAGAGGAGAATGAAAACGAGGAGTGTGATGTCTCTATCTTGTATTACATTAGCAGCACCCATATCATCAAAACAATAAGCG
>NW_024090542.1:0-12500 GCF_014356525.2 Nilaparvata lugens
AGTGAGGTCTAGATTCAAGTCGACGGTTTTGCATTTCTCTTTTTGTTTATATGTTTATATTAATTTATGTTTTATGTTTCGCATTTACAGTGAAACGCAGCAATAGATTTTTATGAAATTTGAAGGTATATTCCTTTTTGAATTTCGCGTCGAGTGTAGATACGGTTTTTTAATTTTGCATTCTAAGGATAATACAAAAAGGAAAAGGAGTCTCTTTTGAACGCCAATATTATCGTAAAAATCAGACTTTAGAACTATTCATCATAAATCAGCTGTCTAGTGCTCTATAATACTACCCGTTCAAAAACATCGAACATCTTGAAAATGTATCTTTCCATCAACGTTGTAGACAGTTGCAGCCAGACCTGATAACAGCGCTCACCCTTACATTCCGGGACGACACGTCACGGTACGATAGGACAGAAAGCTCTATGTTTATTTAGGATTTTTTCTAGACATTTTAAATTGATAAATTATTGATTTATTTTTGAGAAAACATAACAACAGGTCAATGTAACTTACTGAGCTCGAGGTCTACTGTTCACAGAAATACTATAGTTATTGAATTAACTGTATTAAGAATTGAAATTTATCTTGGTTTGTTAAACTTCAAGTTCTAAACTCGTGCACTACTTGTGTCTCATAGTCAGGCTAGGCACACACCAGTTAGTCAAGACAAGACAAGACAAGACATGATCAGACACGTTTAGTCACAATACTTCTCATAGTTGCTTATGACGCAACACACACCGATTAGTCATTGCAATAGACATTACTCCATAAGCAAATATGAGAAGTATTGTGACTAAACGTGACTAGTCTTGTCTTGACTAATCGCTGTGTGTGACCAGCCTTACATAGTCTCACTACAGTGAGACTATAGACTATGAGATTATAATCATAATGGCAGTGGATAAAGATAGGAGAACATCGTTGCCGATTGTCTGCCTTGATTAACTATGTTTCTACATTGTTAAAAACGGATTTGGCAACGTTGTGGAGCAGGAAAAGGATAGGGCTATCTGCTTTGTTGAATGATAGACAAGGATAGCAACACCAATGTTAAGCAAATACTGCCATTATAACGTGTACCTCACCATAGTTTCTCATTATAGTGAGGTCCACGTTATAATGGCAGTAGAGAAAGATAGAAAATCAGCGTTGTCGAATCTCTACCTTGCCACCGCCTTTCATAGAGGATAGCTGATACCTGTATATCTTATCTAATCATATGTCATTGATTAACATTGGTGATATCCTTGTCTATCATTCGACAAAGCAGATAGCGCAATCCTTCTCCAGCTCTACCACGTTGATAGATTGTTTTTTACTTTCCTTGCCTATACCATAGGTAATAGGTGTGGTGTGTGTGTGTGTGTGTGTGTGTGTGTGTGTGTGTGTGTGTGTGTGTATGGGTGTATGTGCGTCTGTGTACACGATATCTCATCTCCAATTAACGGATGACTTGGAATTTGGAACTTAAGGTCCTTCCACTATAAGGATCCGACACGAACAATTTCGATCAAATGCAATTCAAGATGGCGGCTAAAATGGCGAAAATGTTGTTAAAAACAGGGTTTTTCGTGATTTTCTCGGAAACGGCTCCAACGATTTTGATCAAATTCTACCTAAAAATGTCATCGATAAGCTCTATCAACTGCCACAAGTCCATATATGTAAAAATTTCAGGAGCTCGCCCATCAATGCAGATAGATTCCAATTATCAGGCTTCAGATACAATTGAAACAAAAAAAAATCAAGTGGAGTAGATTGAACATGAAAATCTCTACAATTATGTTCAGTAACATTTTCACCTAAATTGAAAATAAGCTTTAAATTCGAGAAAATGTGATTATTCAATTGCAAATATGTTGATTCTATAAATCATTCACTATGAAGAGATAGCAGATCATGTGTGTCTCTAGCGTTATTGCCATGTCACCAGCTGGCTCAAATCTTTGAATAGTAGACTTGAGATGCGCGGGAACACTAGCGTCAGTGATCAATTTTCATAACGGCAAGGAAAGTTGTGTGAGTGCGTCAGATTTTTTACAATGTGGATGGAAATAAGATAAAAGTTCAATTTTGATTAGGCTATATTAATGTCTTATTAAATCGTTGAAAAATATATTCCTTAACAAAATAATATAATTTTCAAACAAGAATGTACAGTTAATATTACATCAGATATACCGGTATCAGCTATCCTCTATAGAAGGCAGTGGCGAGGCAGATAATCGGCAACGGTGTCTCCTATCTTCCTACACGATATTTCTTGTTAACAAATAATATAATTTTTAAACATGAATGAACAGTTAATACGATATTACATCAGATAAACCAGTATCAGTTATCCTCTATATAAGGCTGTGGCGAGGCAGATAATCGGCAACGGTGTATCCCATCTTTCTACACTATTTCTTCTTGACAAATAATATTATTTTTAAACATGGATGAACAGTTAATACTGTATTACATCAGATAAACCGGTATCAGCTATCCTCTATAGAAGGCAAATGAAAGGCAGAGAATCGGCAACAGTGACTTCTATCTTTATCCACGATTTCTCAATGAAAAATAATATAATTTTTAAACAAGAATACTGTTTTACATCAGCTGAACCGGTATCAGATGAACCGGTATCAGCTATCCTCTATAGAAGGCAGTGGCAAGGCAGAGAATCGACAACGGTGTCCCTTATCTTACTTCTTAGCCATTACAGCGTGTACCTCACTATAAACAGCTGTTACAGTGAACAGCTGACATATCGGCTATAAGTTCTCCCCTCAAGTTCAAAGACCTTTCACCAAATACCAGAAATACTGGTATATTCTCTATAGAAGGCAAAGGAAAGGCAGAGAATCGGCAACGATGTCTCCCATCTTCCTATACGATATTTCTTGTTAACAAATAATATAATTTTCAAACATTAATGAACAGTTAATATGGTATTACATCATATATACCAGTATCAACTTTCCTCTATAGAAGGCAAAGGAAAGGCAGAGAATCGGCAACGGTGACTTCTATATTTACAAGTAGCTCTGTGAACAGTAGACCTCACGCAGAATTCTCATCCACAAGTATCTGATTGAAACTATAGACCTTATCGAAATACAGCAATAAACTGGCTTCTCCACACATCTGTGTAATCACTTGTCAGCTGATTTATGATGAATAATTCTATAGTCTGATTTCAACTCTAATATTGGCGAATGAAGGAGGCTCCTTTTATATTATCCTCGTAATGAAAATTTCCAAAAACCTTGTATATACGTCGACGCGCAATTAAAAAAGGAACATACGTGTCAAATTTCATGAAAATCTATCACTGCGTTTCGTCGTAAATGTCCAGGTCAATCCATCTCTCCCAAAATAGCATCACTGTTAAGCTGGTTGTATAACCTGCGCCTTCATTCTAGTCAGATGTAATTTAGCCTGTCATCACTGTAAAGCGGGTTGCATATACAGCGCCTATGGATGAAATCGTCTGATTCAGTCAAATGGTCGTTTTTTTTAGGAAACAGCCCCGAAATGGCTGTTTTGGCCGTAAAAGGCAATTTTTCTCTATCATTCTATATGTATTTTGGGGCGCTGAATTCGAATCTGAAGTTTCCTGACACGCCAGAGGGCGGCTTCACCCCCAAAAACCCCCAAAAAAACCCAAAATATCGAACGTTTTCTAGTTTTTCAATTTAATCTCGAAAACCTTGAGTTTTTCGATAAAAAGCATTCTCTACAAAGTTGAAGATAATACAATTTTCAATAAATTGAGTTGTCGAGCAAGATTCCACCATTTTTGGTTCCGGAGCTACGAATTTTCAAAAAAGGAGTATTTTTAAGGGGGTTTCAAGATTATGCTAACCTACCACTCTACCTTAAACAACTTGAAAATTTTTCTAGTAATGATAGAAAACCACACATCACGTGAAAGAACAATTAATTCTGAACAGGATTACTTGGGGATTTTCGAATTTGGTAGAGATGTGAGGGGGGATAAACCCATAGAAAATCAAGTTCTACCGCCAAAATACAAATGTTCCATAATACTTTTTCAAGGCCTTCCTAACAAAAATGAACATATTTCGGCTGAAATCATCTCATGAGGGCTATGTTCTATGAAAATCATCCATCAGATACATTTTATTTAAGTATTTCGAAGTGGAGGCACGTTTAAGGATACGACAAGAATCAAAATTTTAAACACTTATAACTTTTGACTGAATGATCAGATCTTCTTGTACTGGAGCTCATTCGTCTCAGCTCGTTAAGGTGATTTAAAAAAATCATGTATCATAACTGAAATTTGATGGAAATTAGAAAAATCCTCTTTTAATGTAATTAAGCCCTTATTTAAATACACAGAGAAATTACCAATTTCCATATTCAAAACTGTGTATCTCGGTAACCCGGAATGATAAAAAATGGTACTTGGTCTTGATTTGAAGAACAGAACTTCCCGTTTCATGTGATTTTTGAATAAATCTTGTAAAAATATAATCGTGGAGTAAGATATGTTCGATTCAAAAAATCAAGAAATTTGCTATATTTTCCACATTTTCACAGTCTCGACAGTTTTTCGATATTGAACAGTCTTGCAAGATGCATTTGAGACAACATATCTTATAGAACATGTAATTCTCTTTCATTTGAGACCAATCGCAAGTTTATGTCATGTATTTTATTCGTTTTAGAGACTCTTGAATAACTGAGAAGAAATGAGAAAAATCATTTTTTCAATTGGCTGTAACTTTTGAACTGTATTGAAATCAGAAAACCGATCTATGGAAGCGGAAAGGAGAGAAAATTCTGTACAACCTTGACTACTTTATAAATTTTCTATCTAAAGTGTTTCACAAGATACGCAACTTTAAATATGCGAAAAATTGTTGATCAGTTAATCATTTCCACAGTCTCGTCATTTTCTCATTTTTTCTGCGATTTACTGTTATTCAAGAGTCTCTAAATACACAAAAAATGGCCAATTTCTATTTCATCTATCATAACTGAAATTTGATTAAAAAAATAGAAAATTCTTCCTTGAGTGTATTCTAGCCCATATTTCCATACATAGAAAAATTGCCAATTTCTATATTTATAGCTATGTATCTCGGTAATCCAAAATGATAAAAAATGGTACTTGGTCTTGATTCGAAGAACAGAATTTCCTCTTTCATGTGAGGTGAATGATTTTTGTGAAAATGGAATCGTGAAGTTTATTTAATACGTTTGTTTCAAAAAATCAAGAAATTTGCGATATTTTCCTCCTATTGGAAGCTAGTACAACTAAAGTCTCCACTGCCACTATAATAATTTCCAATATAAATGTTAGGATAATTATAAGAGTGAGAAAAAGTGGCAACTGAAATTCTCAGGTAGTCTAATAAGCGAGTTTTGGGTTGTTGAAGTGCTAAACTCCGTTTTCTTTCCAGATCATAGACTGTTTCGAATTTTCCATTGGAGTCTTTTTTTAATACATACAGTATAAATCATTGGCTTTGTTCAAATATGCGTTTTTTCGCGATTTATGCCAAAATAAACAAGATATCGATTTTTTTTTCAATTCAATTCAATCCATTGAAAACACACAAAACAAGATAACAAAGAATTACAAAACAAATAAAATACAATTAAATGTTACAAATATAAAAAACCATGGGCTTTGTAGTTGGGTGTGTTGGAGAAGAGAAAAAAAGAGAGGAAGATACCTAGCCAACTATGGTTTCCCATGTAATAGGCAGGCAAAGAAGAGAAGAGAGAAGTGATGAGGAGAAAAAGGGAAGGGAGAAATGGGGGAAGGAAGAAAACATAGGAATAAGTTCGCAAAATAAAGGTAAGCGAATCCACTGGAAAATGAAAAAACTAATGAAAGAACAATGCTGGAGCAGAAATCTCGAATCATATAAAATCTAGATGGGAGAAAAAATTACTGTATGTCCAGTTTTTTATATCCAGTTTAGTTTTTCTGCTGATCTTAAATTATTGTCTTCGAGAAAGTGATTTGGAATGAGGTTTATTATTTTAGTACCTATGTGAATTAAGTGCCTCCTTATACATTTAAAAAAATATTACTTTTCTATTTATGAACGATTTGGGGAATAAAATGTTTTAGTTTGGAAAGATACATTTTTTGAATTTTTAAGAGGAGTCCTGTTAATATAGTCGAAACCGTTTATGTTCTGGGAAGAAAACGGAGTTTAGCACTTCAACAACTCATAACTCGCTTATTAGATCACTTAAAAATTTTAGTTGCCACTTTTTCTCACTCTTATAATGATCTTAACATTATATTGAAAAAGAGTATCAAATTAAAATAAAAAAGGTGTTCCGAACAGCCTTAATTTAACTTTCACTTTGTGAGATGAATTAGTTTTTCAAACTATGGATGAATTCTTGTTGTTTTTAGGTGCAAGACGGTGCCTACTGGAAGGTTGTACAACTGGAGTCTCTACTGGCAGCTCTGGTGAATTCTAAGGTGGTGGCAATTAAAGCCAACCGAGGAAGCAAGGCGTTTCTGCGCAAGCCAAGTGATGGAGTAGCGCCAACCTCACCCACGCACCATGATCTCAGGTGAAAATTTTCTCAATTTATTCTAGAATTTAGAGAAAAAATTGTCAATTGGGACAGAATCTTCACAGTATATTCTGAAATTTACAAGAAAAATTGTGAATTGGGGCACACCCTTCTCAATCCATCCCTAAATTGAGAGGGATAATTTTGAATTGGGGCACAACCTTCTCAATCCATCCCTAAATTGAGAGGGATAATTATGAATTGGGGCACACCCTTCTCAATCCATCCCTAAATTGAGAGGGATAATTTTGAATTGGGGCACAACCTTCCCAATTTGTTCTAAAATTTTGGGGGGAAAATTGTTAATTGATGCACACTCTTCTCAATCCATCCCTAAATTGACAGGGATAATTTTGAATTGGGGCACAACCTTCCCAATTTGTTCTAAAATTTTGGGGGGAAAATTGTTAATTGATGCACACTCTTCTCAATCCATCCCTAAATTGAGAGGGATAATTTTGAATTGGGGCACACCCTTCTCAATCCATCCCCAAATTGAGAGGGATAATTATGAATTGGGGTACACCCTTCTCAATCCATCCCTAAATTGAGAGGGATAATTTTGAATTGGGGCACAACCTTCCCAATTTGTTCTAAAATTTTGGGGGGAAAATTGGTCATTGATGCACACCCTTCTCAATCCATCCCTAAATTGAGAGGGATAATTTTGAATTGGGGCACACCCTTCTCAATCCATCCCTAAATTGAGAGGGATAATTATGAATTGGGGCACACCCTTCTCAATCCATCCCTAAATTGAGAGGGATAATTTTGAATTGGGGCACAATCTTCCCAATTCATCCGGTTATTTCAGAAAATTGTTGATTTAGTAGATTCTTCATAGTTTCTTGTGATCTAAAACGTAAAAAAAACAATGCATTTTAAAAGACTAAAGCCTATGAAATTGGTATTAGTTTTAATAATGATCCTGAATCATTTGAAGAATATAAAATTACTGCTGAATTGATAGGAGAAATTGTGAATTGAGACACAATCTTCCCAATTTATCCCTAGATTTAGGGGGAAAATTGAGAATTTGAGCACAACCTTCCCAATTTATCCCTGAATTGAGAGGAAAAATTGTGAATTAATTGGTGCATAATCTTCCAAATTTGTTCTGAAATTTAGGAGGAAATTGTGAGTTGGAGCACAATCTTCCCAATTTATCCCCAAATTGTGAATTGGGACACAATCTTTTCAATTTGTCATAAAATTTGAGGGAAAATTGTGAATTAGGAATCTTCTCAATTTAATCCTGAATTTACAAGAAAAATAATAACTACTAGTTTCGGTAATCACACCATTGTCATGGAAGCAAATTTTTGAATCAAATTATGAAAAAATATATTTTCTTGATTAATTTGACATTGAATTGATCATTTTATCAAGGAGATGATAATTATTATTTTTTTCTGTGTAGTTTAGGAGTTGATATTGTGGTAATTATTCATTTGAATGAAAAAGACTAAGAAATTGTCCAAAAACCACTGATTTATTGATAATTAGAAAGACCGGTTTCGGTTATTACACCATTGTCAATCTCTGATAAACTCAATGGCATGAATTGAGTAACAGCTGTGTACACTCAGTGGCAAAATGGAGAGACTTGGCAACGTCAAGTCTCCTATCTTTCTTCACTGCCATTATAACGTGGACCTCACTATACATTTATTTGAATTTTTTTTATAACCTGACGATAGTGTAACCACCGAAACTATTAGTTATAATTTTTATTCTTATTCTATTATTTTATTAATTTTGAAGGGTACTATGATTCATTTTATAAATACAAGAAAGTACCCTGATTTTATACATTTTAAGATGATACCCCCAAACACATTGCAGTTCTTAATGGATAGAGAAATTCGTGAACAATTGACCGAGCGAAGTGAGGTCCAAGATTCAAGTCGACGGTTTGGCATTTCTCTTAATGTTTATAAATGTTGCGCTTTTACGGCGAAACGCGGTAATAGATTTTCATGGAATTTGACAGGTATATTCATTTTTTAATTGCGCGTCGACGTATATACAAAGTTTTTGGAAATTTTGCATTTCAAGGATAATATGAAAGGAAAGGAGCCTCCTTCATACGCCAATATTAGAGTAAAAATCAGACTATAGAATTATTCATCATAAATCAGCTGACAAGTGATTACACAGATGTGTGGAGAAGCCAGCTCATTGCTGTATTTCCATAAGGTCTATAGTTTCAATCAGGTACTTGTGGATGAGAATACTGCGTGAGGTCTACTGTTCACAGAACTACTAGTATTTATGACTTTCGTAGGTACCACAAACATCACAGCCACCACCACGGCCACCACAAACACCACAGACACCATCATCAAGGTCACCACAAACACCATAAGAAGCTAGCGCCTGCGACGGCGGCAACCGCAAACGCAACTGCGGCTGCAGTGTGCAAGGTGAAACAGTGGGATGACGGGTCGGCCACCATGGTGCACCTCAGCAGAGACGCATCAGTCACGGCCGAAACGCACTTCTGTCATGGCGGCGCAATGGAGGGCGGTGAGGAGGAGGACGAGGATGAGGAGGGGTGCCGGTGTCATTACAAAATGTAAGTTTGTACGAAAGTTAGTACTATAGTGAGGTCCACGTTATAATGGCAGTGTTTGCTATCCTTGTCTATCATTCAACAAAGCGGATAGCGCTATCTCTTTCTCGCATTGCTCTGTTGCCAGATTGTCTTTTAACAATGTAGAATTAATAACTAATCAACAAAATATTTCATCCTAATTATGAAAATCCATTATGAAATTATTGAAAAATATAATTTATTGCTTAATAAAATATAATTGACCCGTTAATACTACATCAATAAGCCTCGATCAGCTACCGTCTATAAAAGGCATTGACAAAACAGAGGATCGGCAACGTTTTTCTCCTATCTTTCTCCACTGTCATTATAACTTGGACCTCACTATAGAATCGACAGAGATACGGTACAGTGTGTGATCTAGGCATAGAATAGAACAAATATTAACAGATTAAGTTTTAATAGCTATAAATCAGATCACTCCAATCATTGTAAATTATTCGTAAATTAGTTCCAATCATTGGTCTTCAAGTAATTGAAAAGTACTTCAAAGTACTTTATTAGTTATTTGTGCAACTGGTGCGGAAAGTGACAGTTTGCTGGCGAGGGCGGAATGGTTTCTTGAGTGCAGCAGAGGAACTTTTCGCACGCATTTCACATTAATTTTTTCCTACAGTAACCATTGAATATGAAAAGTGGTTGATTATGGGTAAAATAATGGTTGAAATCCACCAATGTTTGTATAATTTGTTTATTAATAAACAACTTTAATTTATTTTAAACTTGATAATCCAATTGAAAATTAATAATCGATAATTTATTCAAATTAAAAATTGAATTAATCCAATTAATTTGAGAATTTTAATTATTTTGAGTAAATCTTAATTTCTAAATAATTTTCAATGAATCAATTTATGAATGAAAAAAATATTATTTGAAATAATAAATAATTTATAATATTCAAAATGTATAATTTAATGAGTTCTCATTTTTATTTATTTGGAAATCAGAAGAAATAGATAGAACAATTCGCATTTGAAATATACGCCAACAATGTTAACAGCTGATTAGGATTGCTGCAAGATATATGCAAAGTATTAAGAGTACGCAAAGTAATACTTTACGCACTAGAGCGGAAAAGTGATTCTTTGCGGCCTGCAATCAGTGCAGAAATGGTCACTTTCCAAGGTACCTGTAGGAAAAAATAATTTCCAATCATTGGTCTTTGAATGATTGGAAAGTACTTTACTAAATCATTTGAGGTAATTTATAAAACATTTTCAATCATTGGTCTTCAAATGACATTTTATGGAGAATTAAAATTAATTTGAAAGTACTTAGAATTATTTAACCTGCCCTAAAAAGACTTGACAAATTTGAAATCACTGGCATTATTTTCAAGCTCATCCAAATCATTTCCTTGCTGCTTGTGCAGTTTTCTCTGCAATAGGCGTCATGAAGCAAAGTTTACATAAGTTATTCTCAATAAATTTAACATTTTGTTAATTTGAACTGCGCAGGCGTCCAGACGACTCCCACTTCGTAACCGTCGACATGGAGCTGGACGACCTTGACCTTGACTCGGGTCCCGCCGGAGTCATCGACCCCAGAGGTCACCGACCCCGTCGCAAACGGCGGAAACGCAAACAGCTGACCGACCACCACAAACGCAAACAGCTGACTGACCGACAGCTGATGTACGCGCATGCGCGCGAGGCCGCAGCCAAGGTCAAGGTTGTTGACCCGGATGACCTTCCCAAACGCGCCAAGTGGACTATCATCATAACAGCTGGGTTTCTGCTCTTCACGTGTATGCTGTTGGTGGGGATAACGCTAAGGATGGCGCCGATTATCGATCAGATGGGTGAGCAAATTGATCAATTTATTTCAAAAAGAGTAGAAATTATTCCTTATCAATAAATATATAGAATACATTCATAATAATTGAATAAGTCAATCAGGTGACAGGTGGCTCAGGGAGACTTAGGCCTGGTCCACTACCTGGTCCACCACCAAAGCCATAGTGCATTCTGGTGACGTCAGCACAGGTAGGGCTCCTACATCAATAAAAATTTGGTGATTTCAGCAGATCTATATCAGCTATGCCCCGTTTCACCAACCTTGATCAAATATAGCCTAGCCATGGTCAATTAGACCGTAGTCAAAATTTGATCACTCGTTCAAACATACAACTGTTCCACCAACCTCGGGATTGATCAAAACTCCGTCAGTCAAATTTGAACATGGTCAACTCTTGTAGCTGTACTTTTCTGAAGTTGGCCAACATGTTTGCTGGCTTGCTATTGGCTACATCTGATTTTTATGGATGAAAATTACTGAGATATTGCAATTTTTCAAATGCTAATGAATTAATAATTATTATTAAACGAAAATCCAAATAAAATTCTGTAATATAGTAAATATAGTAACACCCCATGATACTTAATATCAGTTTCGCTGTTCATATTCAGAGGGTAATTTGCGCTGAATGCTCTTTTACTTTACCGTCGGGCCGTCAAAAATTCAGATTACTGTACTTTTTTCTGTAATTACCTGTACTGATTTTTCTTCATATTCATTATTTCGGGACAGGCCCCCTGGGCCCTCTTCCTATATACGCCTAGGGCACAGACGTTTTGTATAGTCACACATCTACATTAATTTATAATAATAGTTCAAATATGAATTGAATACTCCCGTACAAAGAGATTCACAAATCACCATCATTTTTACAATTTTCTTTAACAACAGAACATTCCAATTCTAATGAGATACATTGAAGCAGCAAGGTTAATTGAATAATGTAGGCCTACTGTGTAATAAAGAGTGAAGCAAATCTTTTTCAAAATATCTCTTTCTATAATATAATTATTTACTAATAAAAAGATTCCGAGAGCAAACCTAATAAATAACTTACTACAACAAAATTCAATCGCACTAAAAACTTTGAAATTTTTCATTGCGTCAAAAACATATGGTAACCTACAAACAAGCTAGGAAAGTGATCGAACCAGTGTTCAAATAATTTGATCGTCCGTTCGGCGGCAGTCAAACTTAACCATTGGTTTGACCGTGGTTAAACTTAACTAGTGTTGGTGGAACGAATTATTTCTGATAGACTTTAACCATGTTCAAATGCCTTGACCAAGGTTGGTGAAACGGGGCACTAGTGTTTTATTGTTGTAGGAGCCCTACCTGTGATGACGTCACCAGAATGCACTATGGCTTTGTTTACGGAGGTAGTGCCTAGACCCGGTCGCACAGAAGTCTGTTGAATTTCAATTAATGTCACGAGAACCAATAAGAGAAGGCTTCCTTGAAAACTCTGATTGGCTCTCATGAAATTAATCATGATTAAATTTAACCAGCA